>NC_068355.1:175572901-175770081 GCF_020536995.1 Dreissena polymorpha
TGCCATAAGACCAATTTTCATATACGCGAATGTAACAGTGTTTATTGCATGTGTGTAAAAAAACAACATCAACAATATCAAATGTTGGATGCAATACTTGAACCCTTAAACCTTTAAGTATGGGCATAAAACAACTGATCCAGCATTATATTTATATGAGGAAGATTTAAATAACTTGAAATCATAAATATAATGTTGCTGTAAGGCAGATCATTAGCTGTTGTAAGTTTAGGTCAGTACTTATCATATATGTTTAAATTAAGATGCTGCAAAAAATCACTATTGTGCTTCATGCAACCCCTGTGTTCTTAGCAGAGCTACAATAAGCTTTTTGGGGTAATTGGGTATACCCTTCAAAATAAGAATGAATTGGGTAATGGAAAACGTGATTGGGTATCCAAAAATGATGATCCCCGCTCATATAGAAAAATAATTGGTTCTTTGTACCAAAACAACAACATGAATTGGGTATTTGCATAAAAAACGTGAATTTAGCTTCTCAAAACCGTACCTACATAAAGTCACTGTGTATTCAATCGCAGTATAGGTATGTTCCATCTTTCTGCTATCAGATCACAACAATCTGAAGACAAGGGAATTTCTCAACCCACTCATCGAATGTGTTTCTACTTGTTTTGTTCCAATATATGGGCCAGTACTTTTGTTTTAGAAACCCAACACACCCCATCATAGGGGTTTGGAACGGTATTGTGGTAGTATAATATAGTGTATTTTGACCGAAAATGACCCCAAACAAAATTCATTATAGTCATCAACTATGCCCTTTCAATTTTTTATATTTAGATTGATTTACCACGACAAAGGAATCTAAATGTTTTTTGTATTTTTTTGCGAAACTTTTCGTCTGTCTAGACGCCGCCATTTTGTTTGACTCGCAATTGTGATCATCTAAACGATCGGTAAATACGTTACCCATTGTGCCACACCGGTCTGTGATAATAACGTAGTGACATCACCATCTATATGTATAGAATGATACGTTACCAGATAAAAACAAGCGCTTGTCGATTAAGACTCGATTCAAGACGGCCAAAACAAACCGGGATTTTTCATTACGCATAGAAGGCAGCTCGAATTGGGTATCGGCGATTTGTTTTTTTCGTACCGGTACGCACAGATTAAAAAAATTTGCGTATCCACCTATTTTTTATTGCGTATTTACGCAAATACGCAGCTTATCTGTAGCTCTGGTCCTTAGAGTTAATGTACAAGTCAAACTAACATAGGTAAAAATATTTGCATGAGTTTGTTCAAGGCATTTTAATATTAGACAATTAACAAAACATGTATGATGACCCTAACATTTGGTTGATATACTCTTTGTAGTGTCCAAACATATGTCATCAGTGCATAGGTGATATATTTTACATGATAGTTAACATCATGCAAATATTTGCTGTTGTTTTAGCTCACCTCAGCACAATGGGAGCTATTGTGATTGCCTGTTGTCTGTCGTCGATTGTGCGTTGTGTGTCGTGCAGCGTTAACATTTTTCCTGTTTACACTCTAGAAGCCAAATGTATTGTCCGATCTTTATAAATTTTATAAAAAGATTTGTGCCAAGTATATCTTGGACCAGTTTGAAAATGGTTTGGGTTGGTTGACAAAGATGGCCGCAAGGGGGCGCTGTATTTATTTCCTTATATGGCTTTAGTAAAACCTTGTTAACACTCAAGAGGCCACATTTATTCTCCCAATCATCATGAAACTCGGTTTGAATATTTATGTCAATGATATCTTGGACAAGTTTGTAAATGGTTACGGTTGGTTGAAAAACATGACCGCAAGGGGGCGCTTAATTTTTTTTCCTTATATGGCTATTGTAAAACCTTGTTAACACACTAGAGGCCACATTTATTGTCCGATCATCATGAAACTCGGTTAGAATATTTGAGTCAATGATATCGTGGACGAGTTTGTAAATGGTTTTGGATGGTTGAAAAACATGGCCGCAAGGGGGCGCCCATATTTTTTCCTCTTATGGCTTTTGTAAAACCTTGTTAACACTTTTGAGGCCACATTTATTGTCCGATCATCATGAAACTTTGTTAGAAGATTTGTCCCAATGATATCTTGGACGAGTTTAAAAAGGGTTCTGTTGCTGCGAAAAACATAGCCGCAAGGGGCAGGGCATTTTTCCTTATATGGCTATTTATGGATACAGTAAAACCTTGTTTTACACTCTTGAGGCCACATTTACTGTCCGATCTTCATGCAATTGGTCAAAAGATATGTCCCAATGATACCTTGGACAAGATCGATACGATTCTGATTGATTGAAAAACATTTGTGAGGCATTTTTCATCATATGCCTATAGTAAAATCTTTAAACTTTTAAGTCACATAGCCTATATTGTCCAAACTTCATGAAACTTGGTCAGAAATTTGTTTTAATGATGATATAAAAATGTTTCTTGTCTGTTCAAAAACATGGCTGCCAGGGGAGAGCAATTTATACTTATATAGCTATAGTTAAGCCTTGTTAACGCTCTAAATGTTTCATGTATAGTTCACTCTCATGACACTTGTCAGAACATGTGGTCTTATGTTGTCTTGGGCCGCACTGAACAGGTCAGTTTCTTTGTATTTTAGGTGAGCGACTTTTAGGATTTTCAGGCTCTCTTGTTGTATTATTTTAATTTTGATACACAATGGTATGTAAAGCATAGCAAAACATTGCGAGACATGAAGTAAGAGAGCCTATTGTTCGCAACTGTCATACAGGTGCTGGCGTCTCCAGTTCCTGTTTAAAACCATTTATTTGGTACATCCTTCTTAGATTACATGATTCAAAAGCCCATGTCTAGATTCCTTTGCTGATATGTAATGTGTGTAATATAAGCACCAAACTGTTATTTTGTAAGCTGTCTGGGGGACACACAATGCAACATGGATAATATATTGAAATAATTGCATGCCAAAAGCCAGTAAAAAAGTGCTTAACTTGCTTTTTAAAAAGGTATATATGGTAAACATGTAAACAGATATGATGACCTTATTTATGAGGGATAATATATTCAATGTTTGATTTTAGTCAAACGCAGGTGTTCATTGTCCATGAAGGGGCCTTGCGTGTCATTAAAAGCATGATAACATACAAACATGCCAAGTTCACAATTTTATAGCTTTCCATTTCCTTTTTTAGAGCTTATAAGAATGACATTGTTTATTTTTTAATTGGTATTTCATTTAATGTATCCATGTTTGCAGTTTAATCATTTAACTCTAATCTCTTAACGAGAAACACTGTCTGCAAGAAGAGAAAATACAATGTTGTACTGCTGTTGATACCTGACAAATACAATATTCAAAATGTTAATTATAATACTCTATATTTTTAGCCGGATTTTTTTCGAAAAAATCTCGGCTTATAGATTGATGTTGTCGGGGGGAGGGGGGGCGGGTGGGTGGGCGGGTGGCGGCGTGCTTGAAAATGTTAAAGTTCTTATTTCATGGTATAACTTTGGTATGCTTGGACCCTAGAGTCCTTCAACCTTGACATGAAGGTTGGCCAGGATTAACAGATGACCACTGGTCATTTCAAGGTCATTCATTTGAAGGTCAAGGTCACCTGTGACCTTCAATATAAAAAATGTTTTTAGTTGTTATAACTTTGGTATGCTTGGACCTAGAGTCTTGAAAACTTGACAGGAAGGTTGGCCATAACTAGTTAGTAACCACTGGTCATTTCAAGGTCATTCATTTGAAGGTCAAGGTCACTGTGACTTGAATGTAAAAATGTTAAAGTTCTTATTTCATGGTATAACTTTGGTATGCTTGGACCTAGAGTCTTCAAACTTGACATGAAGGTTGGCCAGGATTAACCAGATGACCACTGGTCATTTCAAGGTCATTCCTTTGAAGTTGAAGGTCACTGTGACCTTCAATATAAAATGTTAAAGTTGTTATAACTTTGGTATGCTTGGACCTAGAGTCTTGAAACTTGACATGAAGGTTGGCCAGAACTAGTAAGTACCCACTGGACATTTCAAGGTCTTCATTGAAGGTCAAGGTCACTGTGACCTTGAATGTAAAAATGTTAAAGTTGTTATAACTTTGGTATGCTTGGACCTAGAGTCTTGAAACTTGACATGAAGGTTGCCAGAACTAGTAAGTAACCACTGGACATTTCAAGGTCATTCATTTGAAGGTCAAGGTCACTGTGACCTTGAATGTAAAATGTTAAAGTTCTTATTTCATGGTATAACTTTGGTATGCTTGGACCTAGAGTCTTCAAACTTGAAATAAGATTGGCCAGTACTAGAAGATGACCACTGGTCATTTCAATGTCATTCATTTGAAGGTCAAGGTCACTGTGACCTTAAATGTTAAATGTTAAAATTGTTATAACTTTGGTATGCTGGACATAGAGTCTTCAAACTTGACATGAAGGTTGCAAGCACACTTAGATGACCACTGGTCATTTCAAGGTCATTCATTCTAAGGTCAAGGTCACTGTGACCTTGAATGTAAAAATGTTAAAGTTCTTATAACTTTGGTAGGTAAAAATGTTAAAGTTCTTATTCCATGTTATAACTTTGGTATGCTTGTACTAGAGTCTTCAAACTTGTTGTTCATGTATATGCATGCATTCAAAACATAACACAAGGTTTGCTCATGCCTTGAAAAGTACTTACATTTTCATTTTGACCTTTGAACAATATTTCAGTAATTTAAGTATTGCATTGACAAAAGCACGAAAGTACTTTCCTGTCATTTAAATCAAAAATCCGGCTTCAATGCGGTCATCTCCGACCGCGGAACTCTTGTTTCTAAATTGTGTAATATATATTTGGTGGGTAAGGGTTAGGGTGCAAAGTACTTGGCGCAAATAATGACTTGGCTTGAAAGGCGCTTTAATGGAGCTGATGGAGTCTTTTTAATTTGGGTTATCAGTGCAAAGTTCTGTTTATCCTGCACAAAACATCTAGGTTGTGGAATGTCAATCCTCAAACCATTACAAACAACAGCTAATAGGTTTATGCATGAACTAATAACAGGAACCTGTTTTTACTATGCTTTTTTCTGCATTTCTTAGATAAATGCAGTTATAATACCCTATTCCAGTAATGTAATGAATAATTAAATAAGACTTATCAGTGATTTTTACTGTCCCCCACTATAGTAGTGGGGGACATATTGTTTTTTTGCCCTGTCTGTTGGTTGGTTGGTCTGTTGGTTGGTTGGTCTGTTGGTTGGTTTCCGCCAACTTTAACATTTTGCAATACCTTTTGCTATATTGAAGATAGCAACTTCATATTTGGCATGCATGTGTATCTCATGGAGCTGCACATTTTGAGTGGTGAAAGGTCAAGGTCATCCTTCAAGGTCAGAGGTCAAATATATGCTGGCCCAAATCGCTTATTTTATAAATACTTTTGCAATATTGAAGATAGGCAACTTGATATTTTGCATGCACGTGTATCTCATGGAGCTGCACATTTTGAGTGGTAAAAGGTCATGGTCAAAGTCATCCTTCAAGGTCAGAGGTCAATATATGTGGCCCAAATCGCTTATTTTATGAATACTTTTGCAATATTGAAGATAGCAACTTGATTTTTGGCATGCATGTGTATCTCATGGAGCTGCACATTTTGAGTGGTGAAAGGTCAAGGTCATCCTTCAAGGTCAATATATGGGTCAATATTGCTCATGTAATGTCACTTCTGCAATATTGAAGTTAGCAATTTTATATTTGAAATGCGTGTGGTATCTCAAGGAGCTGCACATTTTGAGTGGTGAAGGGTCAGGGTCAAGGTCACCCTTGTCAAAAAATAACCCACTTTCATACCAAAACACACTTAAACCAACATCAAACTGTGTTTTTTCTGAGTTTTTCTTAGTGGAAGTTGGTTTTTGCTAATAAAGTGAGTTTTATGTGCGCTAAACTGAGCTTAAAGTTGGTTATTTTAAGAAGATGTGTGTTTAAGCGAGTTTTTTTCAGTAAGAAGTTGGTTTTTTGTGTGTCAAAAGTGAGCCCTTTTTATTTATGAGTTGGTTTATGTGTGTTTAAGTGTGTCTTTTTGTTTTATAAGCGAGTCTTTTACAACAGAAGTTGGTCTTTTTTTTAAACAGAAGTGGGTTTAAGCAAGTTTAACTTGGTCTTTTTGTAAATAAGTTGAGAGCTGCAACGAGGCTTAAAGACTCACTTTAACACACTTTTCAACAAGTTGGTCTTTTGTTTATTAATATAAAACTCATCAATGAAACATAATTCTTCAACTGGTCTTTGTTTGATGTTTATAGCCATAAATAAAACAAAGTTCAATTGTAATGGGGCTTTTTTACAGCTTGTTTGCCTTGTCCCTATTGTACATTTGTGTGCTCCCCATAATTTTTAGGGAATATTGGATGAAAATGTCTCTTTCAGAACATCACAGGTTCACAGATGGACAACAAGTATCACTGACAAAAAACTATAACAATGGTCAAGCTTAGTTTATACATGAAATGAAAGAGTTTGTGTTGCACTTTGAATTTTTTCTTTATGTTTGTGTTTATTATAAACAATATCTTATGATTGTATTATGTCTTAATTTTTTATTTTTTTTAAACAATCTCATATGATTGTTTATATTTGTTTAAAACAGTATTTACTTGTTAAATCTGCATATTTAAATAATTATGGTATTGGAAACATTATTTTGGAAATAATCTATTATTTTTGTACATAAGTTATGCAGATTTTGATATTTGCATTATGATACCATCATATCCATTTTCTTAATTTGCAATAAAATAATAAAATGCCAAACATGACCTGTGTTACATAAACTGTCAACAAAAATAAACAAGACAATACCTAAAACCACCCTATTCACACACTAACAATAAAACAGATAACATCTGTCAGGCATTCAGAGCCTAAACAGGGTACTGATTATCTAGGGGTAGATAAGGCTACTGATGGGGGTTTGCCTAGAGATAAGGGCTGTGTGGGAATAAGATATAAGGCTTTTGATTGGCTATTGCACTGAGGAAGTTATCTTTTTGAAAACAACAACTTTTGAAAAACAAGCTGGTGTCAGCAACTGAATATTGAGCTAAATTTAATTCAGCAACATTAATATAAAGAAGTGAAAGACTTATAATGGTAGTGTAAAATGTCTTGAAATTCTGTCAGCATGAAGTATTGTGTGATGAAACAATGTGTTTTTTACTGCAAATGTGGAAATCAATAATAAGTTGGTTGGAAAGGAGGTTGAACTGCCTGATGTTGTTTTTGGAATACTGAAGAACAGTTTTAACAGGTTTGTATTGTGATTTCTTCACCCCTTGTTTTATTTAGTTTATTGAATTAATTATGATCATTATCATATTTATGTATTGTCACTGGGAAATGTAAATGGATAAGTTATTGTATTGCAATTTAAAAGGATAAACAACACATTTTTGAAGCAAAAATAGATAAACTTACACATGAAAAAAGTGTAAATGTTGTGTACAGTGAATAATTATGTTGTGTTTCATGGGTATTGTCATCTAAAATTTTATTTTATATCTATTTCTGGTTATTACTGAACGGATTTCTTTCCCTCTTACTTAATTAGAACTTATATATTTTAATTTTGAAGGTTAAACTCTTGCCACAAGGCAAAATTGACATCGATGGGAAGATCTTTGGAAAGAATATGCATCATCGCCATGCCTGATGTATGGACTTTTAAACCGGTTTTTACCCTGCACCAGCTGGCAAACTTGAGGGGAACAAGAGTGGGAAAACCTCGCTCTGTCATTGACCAAGAAAGCTCGATTGTTGAGAGGTAAACTACTACAGGTTACTGCATTTACAATGCCACCAGACCACACAGCCAACTGAGACCACGCATCTTGGTACATTTTCAAACTGCATTTCTACCAAAGCAATTTCTTTTAATAATTGATTGAATGAACGTGCTAAGTCACATGTGATCAACGGGATTAAAATTTCAAAAAAAACAAACAAAAACAACAAGCAAATAACTTAAATTTATTATTATTAAAGCAACAAGATTACCATAACAGCAATATTTCATAGTAAGTGGAACAAAAAACATAACCAATCAACATGTTTGAAGAATGCCTTGCCCTTTGAAAGTGATATGGTATTGAATCCTTTGCAGATCAACTGGCATAAGAGATGCTCAAGAGGAGAAGGACACAAGCAGCATCAATGGTACAACTACATGTCGCTCCAGCGCCCGCTTTCCAGGTCTCTACCAGCTGCTTCCAGGTCCCTCCACCCGCCAAGATCAGGTCTAGGGTCCTCTGCACTGGCTGCTTTCCAGGTCCCCTAGCGGTCAAGGTCTCTCAGTAGCTGCTGTGCAGGTCCCAACACCGTATGCCGTCAAGATCCCTCCATAAGCTGAAATCCAGGTTCCTCATTCCACTGCGGTTCAGGTACCTCCAACAGCTGAGATCCAGGTCTCTGCAGCAGCTGCGGTCTAAATACTCCACCAGAAGTTGTCCCATTGCGGTCAAACTTTTGCTTTAAAATCTTCCATAAATGTCTATTATTTTATAATGTATTGTACAAATATCTGTTTGTATTAATTTGCGGTGTACTATTTTTGTCATATAAACATAATTTTCGTACACATTGTGTTTCTTTCCCTTTTAACCACATTGGGCTTATAATGAACTGTGTTATTGCTTCACAAAACCATTTTTTCTAGAACATATCAGTCCAAAATTATTTTTTTTCACACTGCAAAATCCCACAAAAGGCTCACAAAAAAACCTACTTTCTTAAAAAAACTCACTAAAACACTGTTAAAACCCACAAAAATCAACTTACCCAAACCCACAAATTGCTTTTGATTTTTTCACAGATAAAATACTGTTAATAACTAGGTTTAAAGCGAGTTAAAAGCATGTTTTCACTGTGAAAAAAACTAACAAAGGCTTGCTTTCAGCTCACTTTTCGCTCACTTAAAAACCGTGTTTAGCCTGCTTATAGCTCACATAAAGAACACACTTTTTACCCACTTAAAACCAACTCCACAGACAGAAGTTGGTCTAAGCATGTTTAAAAAACCTCAAAAAACCAACTTGTAGAAAATCATACTCACTTTAAACCCACTTAGATGGTTAAAAAACCCACTATGTTGGTTTTAAAGCGAGTTAAACCAAGATTTAACTCAGAAAAAAACAAGTCGGTAAGCTAAAAACCCAGTCGGTAAGCTAAAAGCGTGTCTGAAAAACCCGCTTTTAGCACAGTGCAAATACCGCAGAGTTAAACACAGATGCCTGAAAAAAAACTCACTTTAAACCCACTTAAGACGGTTAAAAAACAACTATGTTGGCTTTAAGCGAGTTAAACCAAGATTCAACTCAGATAAAACCAAGTCGGTAAGCAAAAAGTGTGTTTAAAAGACTCGCTTTAGCTCGGTGCCAATACCGCACGGTTAAACCCAGTTAAAACTGGGTTATAACCGGATTTTGCTCACTTTTTTGACAAGGGGGTCATCCTTCAAGGTCAAAGTCATATAGGGGGACATTGTGTTTCACAAACACATCTTGTTTTCGTTCCAATTCGGGTCTGGCTCTGTAAGTTGAACTTTAGTTAACATTATATTCAAATCACTTGTAGGCCCAATTTAAGAGTGTTTGTTAGCAAAAAATCAACACTTATTTCCCAAAATTAGTGGAAAAAAAGAATTTTTCCCAATCCAAAGGGGCCAGGCCCCATTCCCAAAGTGGTGAAAACAAAACACTGCTTATTTTTGCCACAAAAAGTGGGGACATTGTAATAATGAAAAGAAAATATTTGTTTTACCAAATTTATGAGCATGTTATTATGTTATTTAAAAGGAATGTTTATTTTGTGATTGTTGTAAAGTTGTTATTTAATGCTCATTTAACCTTTTTTGTGAATTTTCTTCAGTTGCCGTTATTGACACCAAAAATTAGCGGTTAAAGTTGTGATTGTTAGGCAAAAGTTTAATTGCCCATTTGGAAATATTTATTTCATTATCATAAATAATCATAATAGCCGCCATTTTTTCATTTGATAAAAACTGCCCGCTATAATCCTACAGACTGAAGGTAATCACTTTTTCACAAAAATTAATATGTTTGAACAAGATGTGCACAAATGTGTTTGTCTTTGTGTTTGTGCACTTCTACATTGACAGCTTATGTTCGGCTGTTGTAAACATAAAGGTTTCCCCCAAAAAATGTTTGTTTATAAATCCTTTTCAATATTGGGTGTATCTCGCTTAGGCTTTCAAAGTTGAATTATTTTAAGGTGTAGATGATTGATGAAAAAGGAATTTGTTGCGATGATAAGTTTTGGCAGAATATTTCCGTTTGTTCTGTGTTCTCACTAAGGAATTGATAGTCCCAAACTGTATGGGTTCAACTCTCCTAATTACTGGGTGGGTCTAATGTGCAAACTTCCACAGTCTAATAGTGTTTTTCTCAGGCCGTTTTGCCCCTTTCTAAGCCATTTAGCGCCACGCTGCCCTTTCCAAAGGTCACCACCCTGCCTTTTCATGACATGAGCACCTGCTGTTTTCCGCACCCTTATTGATATTATCTTAATTGCCCTTTGTCCAAACTACTTCGCTGACTAGTATCAGAGTATGGTCCTAAGGCCGCAAAGATTCCCTCGGTTGTAAATTAGTCATGCGTGAATAACCCCGTTTCAATATTTATCGATAATTTCAGTGGCTTATACCAAGCACACTAATTGGTCGGTAATCTGTACTCGTTCACAATAAAATCATGGACAGTTACTTAGGAGAATTCTATTGAAAACCTAGATTTTCCTCGTGGAAAATGTGCATTTCATGCATTATACAGTATATCAAAACATTTATTTCAGATTTAGATAATTAATTATTGAAAGAATTTTTTTTTAACTTTAAATATATAAGTTAACCTTATCCAGTGTAGAAAATATAACATATTGCATAATAAAATTATCTGTTGCCTTGAATTTGTTTAAAAAAACAGCAAAATATGTTAAATTGATTATTTAAGACTTTCCTTATTTTCCCCAAAATCCGGCATTTCGCGTGATTTTTTTCCCCCCCCAAATCAGGCATTTGCGCGCTTTTTTCCCCTCAAAAAAGGCCATGCCCATTCCCCAAAATCAGATAAAAAACCCTGGCCTTGAAAACTGTGGTGCCTGGTATACCATGATATACCAAGAATCTTCTCAAGTATGATATATTATTGTTAAATGCCCATTAAACATTGCATGAGTATTCCTGGTATTTAAAAAAGCCCGTACCTGATCACAAAACAAACGGACCTGAAACTTGCTCAGAACATATTTTCTTATATCATCTGAGCTGAGTTTGAAAATGGTCCTGGTTCATTGAAAAACATGGCAGCCAGGGGCAGGTTAGTTTCCCTTATATGGCTATAATAAAACCTTGTTAACACTTTGGAAGCCAACTTTATTTTCAAATCTTCATGAAAAACTTATTATTTGTTTAAATGATATCTCAGGCAAGTATTTTGTCTGTTTAAAAGCATGGTCGCCATGGGCCGGGGCAGTTTACCTTTTATGGCTATAGTGAAACATGTATTTATTGTCTAATCTTCTTGAAACTTGGTCAGAACATTTGCCCAATGAAATTTTGGCTTCAGAGTTTAAAACCAATTACATGGCATCATTAAGGTCAATTAAAAAAAAATCTTGTTAGCAATCTACAAGTAACTTTTTATGCTCCCCATATATATATATCGGGAGCATATAGTTGCCAGTTTGTCCTTCCGCACTTTCGTACTTCCGTTCGGTCACACTTTTGTTACAGTTTCTTATAGCACCTTCAATACTTTACTGATCTCTTTCATATTTGGCATGTAGATACCTTGCATGGACCGCTACCTTTTAATGACGTTTGAGGTCATTGGGGTCAAGGTCAAGGTCACCAAGGCTAATAATAGACTTTTGTTACAGTTTCTCATAGCACCTTCAATACTTTACTGATCTCTTTCATATTTGGCATGTAGATACCTTGCATGGACCTCTCTCTTTTGATGATGTTTGAGGTCATTGGGGTCAAGGTCAAGGTCACCAAGGCTAATAATAGACTTTTGTTACAGTTTCTCATATCACTTCAATACTATACCGATCTCTTTCATATTTGGCATGTAGATACCTTGCATGGACCTCTACCTTTTGATGACGTTTGAGGTCACTGGGGTCAAGGTCAAGGTCACCAAGGCTAATAATAGATTTTTCCGTCACACTTTTGTAACAGTTTCTCATAGCACCTTCAATACTTAACTGATCTCTTTCATATTTGGCATGTAGATACCTTGCATAGACCTCTACATTTTGATGAGGTTTGAGGTCACTGGGGTCAAGGTCACCAAGGCTAATAATAGACTTTTGTTACAGTTTCTCATAGCACCTTCAATACTTTACCAATCTCTTTCATATTTGGCATGTATATACCTTGCATGGACCTCTACCTTTTGATGACGTTTGAGATCACTGGGGTCAAGGTCAAGGTCACCAAGGCTAATAATAGATTTTTCCGTCACACTTTTGTTACAGTTTCTCATAGCACCTTCAATACTTTACCGATCTCTTTCATATTTGGCATGTAGGTACCTTGCATGGACCTCTACCTAATTTGATGAGGTTTGAGGTCACTGGGGTCAAGGTCACTGAGGCTAATATTAGATTTTCTCAAGGTCTCACTTTTTTCCACACAATTAACCCATATATATCGACAAAGCATAATTGGGGAGTTTTACTGATATCCTTGTTTGAAAAATATTCCTGAAACTTGGTCACAACATTTGTTCTAATGATATCTCAGCTCAAAAATAAAAATGTGCCAAGAAATTAATGTTTTATTAAGTACTTTGATTATTCTTAACAACACCTCATAATATATGGTTCCTGGATTTCAGGTGAGCACTTTTTGGCCCATGGCCCTCTTGTTTTCTAGTACATGTATTAGTATTCATTATGAAATGTCTCATTTCTTATATTAACCATGACATATTATAAGCATCTTGAATTCACTTGTCCTTGTATTTCCCCTATTGTCAGTTTATGTCCAGAGACTGGCCAGTTTTTAATATCCATATTGCCAGACATGACTTCACTGCAGATTCTGTATATGGTGATATTTTACGCAATGGACAATATATCTTTAGTCGGCCATGGACCCCATTTTTTTCATGCGCTTTAATTGTCTCTATAATCTGATTTTCATAGCTTTATAGAGTTTGGTGCAGATTTGTGCGTGACTTCAGTGAGCATAATTATTCTCGCTTGTGTAGTTTGACAAGCAATAACTCCACTTGCCCGCTTAAAGATTTTCAGGTTCATTGCGCCTGTCACCCTTGACAACTGACATGCCAGCTGTCAATCAAATTGTTCTGGGTTATCATATCAGCCAATCATTGCTGAGGCAGCTGGATACACGCCCTCCACACAGAGGTGTATCCAATAACTGTGCATGTCACAGATCAAAACCGACTGTAGATACTGCTTAAACAACAAAAGCAAAATTATAGAAAAGGTTTCCACATTTCAAAATGAACTCACCACAAATTATCAAAAAGGTTTTCCAAAAAACAACATTTAGAGTATTTTCCTATGCAGGATAAGTTTATTTTTTTTTATGAAACTGATAATCCATTTATTTGGCATGGGCCATGGTTTTAGACTTGATTCAGATAGAAAGTTGGTAAAAAGCATTATTCCTACTTCATACGTTGTGGGGGTAAATTTATACTGTATAGTTTTAGTTATATTCATTGAAATTCCACAGGATGAGGCTAGAGTATCATAATATTAACCCTGTATTAATAATATGCAGTCTTTTAATAAGGCATAATTGTCTAACCATATTTCTGTTTCTGTATTTCACATATATGAACATCCAAACACTTGTCATAAATGTACTTCCACCTTTTTACATTCTCTACATATTTTCTAAATATGTGTGCACATGTTGCATGTTAACTGCTTATTCATGACCTCTGGGGTAGTGTGGTTTTGTACATTACTTGATGAAGTTAAAAATAGCCATGCTGAGGATCATAATGTTTTCTATAAATAAAGAAACGTCTTGAAGGCTGACATAGTAATAATTGTTCAACGGTCATTTGAAAATAAGGGTCAATTGCAGTCAACGGTCAGTCTGGATCCCCCCCCCACGAAAATCATTCTATAATACACTTGAGAATAACGGTCAATTGTCCATAGCGGCCAACGGCCAGTATAAAATTATTTCACTTCGAAAGTCATGTTTAAACTGAAAACAACGGTCACATGACAGTCGTTTCGAGTCGCAAAAATGAAGAACACAAATGAAACAGGTGCAATAACAATACAAATTTGCATTCATATCGCAAAAGCATTAGCGCATGACAAAGTCAATAGATGCTGGTATAAGAAGATAATAAAAGCATTAGTGATCGTTCAGGAAAAAATAAATTGAATTGCAACTTTTATAACAAACTAAATATTTTTAAGTAAGTTTGTGAACACTCTAGCAGTCACATGGTTTGCCTTATTTTCATGAAACTTGCTCAGGCCATCATTCTGTTCTAATGCTGAATTCAAAAATGGTTCTGGTCCATTGAAAAACATGGCTGCCAGAGGGGCGGTCAGTTTTTCTTTATACAGCTTTTGCTAACACTAAGAACACTCTAGAAGTCATATTGTTTGCCCAATCATCATGAAATATACTCAGAGGTTCTTCTAAGGATATCATGGCACATATTTTAAATGTATGCGCTCCATTTTAAAGCATGCCCTCAAGAGGGCTTTGCAGGTTTCCTTATCTGGCTATGGTTAAACGTTGTAAAAACTAACGAAGTCTCCTGAAGTAGATTTATATTTGATTTATGTATTAATTTCAAAATCACATTCATGAACATGAATCTACCTAAAGAAGGAGTTTACATGCTGGGTTTCAGTACACTGCTGCTCATTGGCTGTTTAACTTCGGTATTTTAATACACTATTTCTAATTGGTCGGAGTTAAAAACCATCCTGGAAAGGAAATTAAAAGATACCAGTTTTTAAAATGTACACATTTATATCAGATTAAAAATAGTTTTGATATAAAAAATTTGCAAGAAAATTTTTAATTAGAAAATCGAAGGTCAAAGGTCAAATGCATATTAAAAAGTTGTGCAATTTTCACTCGAAAAACCTTAGATATTGATAAACTGGAACTCTTTTATAACAGAGTCAATTTGGTCCAAGCTGCGAACCCTAGTTATAAACGGAACTGCAAAATGAGTATGGCAGTTACTGGGATGGATATTTAGGACGTTTATAAACATAAAGGTCAAAGGTTTTTGATAATTATGTACTCAGCTTGGCGATCGTATTAAAACTGTAGTTTGGTTGTTAATGTGAAGAGATATGCAATCCAGGTTTGAACTTTTTTAATAACGTTTAAATGTATAATTGACATTAATAAACAACAATAATAATGATGACGTCAACTTAATTTCACTATTCAAGGCGACGTGGCAGGATGTTCCGCCAAAATCACAACATGCGGAGATGCTTTGACCTATGATTTAGTGGCCGGCAGGACACATTATTAGTCAAGGAGCGGTTTTATAACTATATAGATAAGTAAACTTGTTGGGTCACACGGACATCAAATGTTAAAATAACCTCATAACAGAAATTGAAGACTTGACTGTCAGTTTAGATGTCAAACATTTTGTATTGGTCATGTGGAGTTATGAAATTCGTATCCACAAAAGTTCCAAAAAAGTCTATACAGACTGCGACCAGATTATATATAGAATAAAATATACAATTTTTTTTTTAATCTGTTCAGAATATTTTCAGCATCCATATAAAATTAGTTGGACCAGATTTTTTATTTATATATTTTTTTATATATAATAAAATTTGCACAGAACTAATTCTGTACCAAAAAATGTAGCTCAAAGTAAAGTAAAATACAAATGTAAACATACTGTCAATATTAAACATTTTTATTAGCTCATCTGTTTTTTGAAAAAAAAAGAGCTATAAGGTTTTTTTTATCACCTGAGCGTCTGCGTTGGCGTCCGGTTAAGTTTTGTGTTTAGGTCCACTTTTCTCAAAAAGTATCAAAGCTATTGCATTCAAACTTGGTACACTTACTTACTATCATGAGGGGACTGGGTAGGCAAAGTTAGATAACTCTGGCTGGCATTTTGACAGAATTATGAGCCCTTTTTATACTTGAATATTGAAAATTTGTTTAAGTTTTGTGTTTTGACAGAGTTATGTCCCTTTTTTGACTTGGTAACTTTGAATATTTGGTAAAATTATGTGTTTAGATCGACTTTACTTTTGAAGTATCAAGGCTATTGCTTTCAAACTTCAAATACTTTCATACTACCATAGGGTACTGTACCTGGCAAGTAGAACTTGACCTTGACCTTTGAATGACCTAGACTCTCAAGGTCAAATTATTAAAATTTGCTTAATCCCCATGACTTCTTTATTTATGATCAGATATGATTCATACTATGACAAAACAACACTTACCTACCCCGCGCCCCACCCCAGAATATCCCCCCTCCAATTTTTTTTTCCCTTTTTTTTCTTATTTTTGAAAGATCATCTAATAAATTACCACACCATCTAACTATACCCCCCTTTCAACCTTCCCCCCGATCTCACCCGACCTTCCCACCACCCAAAAAATTCTTTTTTATTCCCCCGAAGGAGGGATTATAGTGATCGGACCGTCAGTCCGTCTGTCTTTCCGTCACACTTTGCATTTAGGTTTCACGTTTATGTTTAGAAAAATGCTCATAACTTCGTTGTCGCTTAAGATAGCAACTTGATATTTGGCATGCATGTGTATCTCATGGAGCTGCACATTTTTGTGGCACTTCTGTCCTTATGTTATCTATTGGTTCTCAAAGTTCGTTTTAAGTCGCGTTGTGTAATTTTTTGTTTTGACTTAAATCTCCCAGGTTCGTAAATTACTCATCAGTTTGCAAAATAAGGCAACAAGTCTTTTTCTAGCATATAACAACTTTGATTCTTGATTAAATGTTCGTATATGTATTGTATTGTAAACGTATCTTATTCTTATTAGTATGTAATTCTTCTTTAAGAAATTGAGACAAGAAATAATCAGTAAAGAAATAAACGAGATACTCCAACACAAAATATAATCCAGAAAAACAAATGTCCAAATGTCCGTCTCTCTTGCACTATCCCGTGAAGCCAGAAATTAGGATGTTTATTGTGCGCTACCACAAAAGGCTCGGCTCGAGGCTCTAACACGGTCCGTTTTATACAAAAATAGTTACCTTGGCGTTGACCCACTTGTTTTAAGGAGTAAACAGCCTTATCCATCACTTTGACATAAGCTCATAACCATAAAAAATATAACTATAAACGGGTTATAACAATGTCCATCACTTTCTGGTTTTTAAATTATTTCTTACTATTTAGGCTTATTTAACCTGTTTATATAAGCTGTTTATATAAGCAGTTCGTGTATAATTAACCCTATGTTGACCCCAGATATGGTCGAATGTACGTCATTGTTGTCTACTATGTATTTCGCCAGTGACCATGCATCTCTAGTTACTAGGACAATGATGACTAAACAGAAAAAGTGTCACATTTTGAGTGGTGAAAGGTCAAGGTCAAGGTCATCCTGAAAGGTCAAAGGTCAAAGATATGTTATTTTTGGAAGATACTGTAAAAATGACCACAACCCCACACTATTCACCTATACACCCCTCTCCACCCCTACCCCTCTTACTTTTTGATTTAAGTATTGAGATAGGCCCTTCTACTTTAAAAAGAAAAATAGATAAGCAGTCTGCACCCGCTAGGTGGTGCTCTTGTTTAATGATATTATGATATGTTATATATATATATATATATATATATATATATATATATATATATATATAGTTACAGCAGGGCTTGCACTAAGTGGCATACGGCCGTATATTACACCCGATAATTGTTTCCATACGCTGATAACAAAACCCCATAACGTCGACTGTACTTCAAAAAAATTGGTCATATGCTGAAAATAGCAAACCGTGACGTAAGCTGTCGATTTAAATAATGCTTCAATCAACACTGCTTTCTGCAGACTCGTTGTGTTTTGCACCGATTATTTTTTCCCGCAGGCGATAAGCAAGTTTATTGTTTGTTGTTTAAATAACGGTTACACAATTTACCCCCGCACGGATTGCAAATTGACCGTGACAAAGCAATCCCTTAATATTGGTTGCTATAACGATACACTCGTGCCTCTTAGCGCATGCCGTTAGTTGTCTAATGATTATGTGATAATTGATTGACCATCTGATAATTGCAGGTTTTTGGCATACATCACAATTCAATTCAAAGCTGGCGATTCAAATTACAAGCAATTGTCATTAAATAATGGAGAAAGCATTAACTGGATTTAACAAACATTTGATTAGGTTTCTTAAACCAGATAACAACAATGACAATTTGGATTATTAAAGTTAAACAGGTAAGGCATTATTAAGTGTACATATTTCAGATATGTATAGTATTCGGATAAACAGTAGTAGATATACTAGATCTGATAGATCTTCAGAAAATCTTTCAGAAAAAAGGAGAAGTCACTTCTTCCTATTGGTAAGGCCTAGGGTAATCTTTTCAAAACGTATATTAGAAATTGATGAAAATGAATTTAATCAGAAAACAAAAAACCCCAAAGCAATTAAACCACCGCATTGTGCGATTCATTGTGACTTTGTTGTTGACTATTTTAATTGTTTGTGAATAAAGCAAAATAAAATTCATCCCTTGTATGATATATCTAGTGACTTTCACAGATGTACAGCTACCCAAAATGGATTTGAAGAGTCTGTGATCATTAACACAGTTGACATTCCTTTAACATCACCATTTAAGTTGTTTGGACTTTCAACATTTCTGATCAAATAGTTTTCATCTGATCTTCATCAAACTTGGTCAGAAGTTGTTTCTAGACAATATCTAGGTCAAGTTCGAATATGGGTCATGCTGGGTCAAAAACTAGGTCACGGGGTCACTTACTGCATTTCAAGGATTTAGCATGGTGTCTGCTCTCTAATTGAAGTAGTTTCCATCTGATCTTCACCAAATTTGGTCAGAAGTTGTGTCTAGATGTTATGTAGGTCTGACAAGTACAAATATGGGTCAAGGTAAAGTTATCAAGTTGCACAAAACCTTCAAACGGGTGTATCGTGTGACAGTTTGGCACTCTTGTTTAAAACTTTTTTATGTTATCCTGTTGTAAGCATCCACTTAAAGTGATAAAATTGAAATCAATTGATAATAATATTGCATTTCACCATTTCCACGTGCAAATGGATGAAACCATTCACACCCCATGTGCTAAAGCGTTTGATCTTCAAGGATGAATGATTTCACAGTGAGCTTGCTCAGAAAGTATTATAATGATCACATGTAAAACTTAAAATCAAATTCTTAACAAATTACTGAGATATTCAAGTTTGGAAAGTGTTGCGTTAGAAAAGTCTCCAAGTGTAGATTACTTACAAAAACACATAATATCTGGCCTATATAGACGAAAAATGTGCAGTGATTCATTTTGAAACCTACATCAGTGTGTCCCTGGGACTCCAATATTTTAAAACAATGGGTCCTAACTGAAAACAATGGGTTCCAGATTGTGTCTTTGTAAATTTGTTACAAATAATCTACTTAACATGATACGCCTAAGCCAGGGGCTCTTTGTGCAATTTTAGAGCTAAAAATATAGGTTTATAATAAGTACAGGGCTCTAGCTTGGCTCAGATTTTAGGGTGAAGTCACTTCTCCCTCAGCTCACAGTAGGGAGAAGTTTTTAAAAATAGGGAGAAGTTTTCAGAATCCGGGGGAAATGTAGCGATCGGTCCTAAATGGGACTTATTCTAGCAGATGACTAAAACATAAGGTTTTGTTAAGGCTGTTAATAACTTTTAAAGACAATCAGTCAGTTGTTACATTAAAAACTAAAAAAGAAAAACAATTAAAATAACACATCTTTATCCCAAATAAAAATGTTTGCTAGAGAAACAAATTTTCATTATTACTTTTATCTTCAGTGGATAATATTGATATGCGGTGCATATCACGACAATGACCATGAACTTTAAAACCAAACACTAACTTTTAACAATAACATGATCTTTTAACTGTAACCTTTTAATCTGTTGTGCATCTGTATAATTCCTTTTTATTCACCTGAGCATTTACACAGGGCATAATGACAGCCAAAACATATAATATATGCATTACGGCCCATATTATTCACAGCCATTTTACACATAAACAATATTCTGGTTGTACGCCAGTGGATTATTTAATTTCGTATCCGAATTACTTGTCCGAATTCGAGTGATGTCACCTGCCTTGTGATTTTCACTGTTGTTAACGATGCATATTTATATTTTAAGCTCATCTTCAGTACTATGTAAAACATTTATATGTATATTAGATTACTGCATAGTAATAATGACCAGTTACACATTAACAGTTATTTTACGATAAAACATCACTTGTCCATGAGACGCCAGTTCATTGTCAGCCATTTGACGCAGTGGTTCAGGGCTTGTGCTAGGGGGCAACGAGAGCAACTTAGTCGCTTTCTTACGCCAAACGTCGCCTACAATTTCAGAAATTGTAGATAAAAAGCCACTTCCAGTCTCTCTCTTATAGAAATTTGTTTACATCCGGTTTTCTCGATGTCCAGGTCTGACTCAATTTTCCAATATACTGTCGCAACCTGGATTGAGCGACAGGTAATTTGAGGTAAACCCCGCCCCGATTCGCCCAACCTCCAAACTTATCGAATCGGCGATCGATATTGGTCAAGTCAGCATTCAAGTCACATGGTAGCTGGCCAATCAACATTGAGTTCGCTGACACATAATAATTCATGCGCAGACACTGTATACTTGGAAATACACAGTTGATATTGTCTTCTGCCAACGCTATATAGCGGCCAATGGCAAACGTCGTATTTAAAGATAAACAAATAAAAAGGAGCCTAACAATAAAAAAAGATATTTCTCAGTTGATCAAATTACATTTCTACCGACTATCGATCTGAATTAACAAAAGGATGATAATTAAATAATAAGATCTATGTCGATGATGTTACACCTTTCTGCCAATTATCGTTTGAAATTAAAAGGTGATAATTAAGTTTTTTTTACCCACAAACTATGCTATCGTAAAGCAATGTGTCAATTAAATTGTATATTAATTATGTATTTGCTAGGTTTCCGGTTTTCATTATTTTCCTGTCAAACGATATGCTCAATTTGTTTCATGTGCATAACGCGTACAATTTTTCGGACTGTCGTTTTCGGATTCATTATTTTTCGTCGATTATAATTTAATTTTGAAGTTCTTAAAGAAAAAATAGAATGAAGATACAGATGGGGTGAAGCGGACGGTGTGGTTTATCATATTTCGAATTTTATTCAGATGAAATTGCAATTGGAAAGACTATAAAAAATAACAAATAATTATTAAGAAAGCATATGCTAAATGTCATTTTTCAAACATAAATATTTATCTGGTCTGACAGTTTTATTAAGCTTATGTTATCTACTGCTTCATAAACATATTCTCTTTGAAATACTTTAGTCTGTATAATATGATATTTACATCAAAATGGATTGAATAAAGAGCTAGTAAAATGATATTTATCTATCGTGCCTATTATTACTTGGTTAATTAGAACTGCTGGAAAAATTAAGATACACAAAAGAAATATAATTATGTGTACTACAGTGGTATACTTCAATAATGTGCTACACATATATGTGTGTTGTAATGCCCTACATGCAAACCCTTGTGTCCCAGTCTTTCCACTTCTCCCTAGAGTCTCCTCACTTCTCCCTAAATCAGTGTCCAGAGAGAAGTCACTAAAATTTGAGCCCAGCGTGAGCCCTGCTTGATACTGTATTTTGGTATGCATTATGCGGTTATGTGTTCTAGATTGTAAAATTCTTGTCTTTATTTCATTGTTGACCTATGATCCTTAAATGGCGGGCATAATTTGATATCAGCGCAGAGTGTCATAAGATTTGGTATGTGGCATCCATCAACAATGTTTATTTATTATAAATGACACTGAACTGCGAAATATCCGTCAACGGTATGCGACAGGCTCAACAGTGCTCGACAAGCTCCGTGAATGGGCTTTAGCACCCATAGCTGCTGCAATGAAACACTGCTAACATGGGCATTTGTGCAACCAACCAAAACATTTTTTAAAAGTTGTCTGTCTTATCATCGTAATGTTTACCAGTTTCACCTATTTATATCACCTGCTGGTACTTAAAAGGTTGTATAACATTAAATGATTAAAAGAAATAATATAAAAAGTTACGTGGGGACTGTTTTTAGCAAAAGTTTTTAGTGGTTCGAAAAAGTTTTTTCGAAGGATTCGAGAATTTATTGAAATTTAATTTTTTTCTGCAGGGTGGGGAGTTTATGTCGGGATTAAATGGGATTGTAAATAGATACCTTGGATGTTATGTTTGGGCGTGAAGTGAGGCGTGTAATCAGACCATCTAATATTTAGATTAAAGATGTTAAATAAGACTAGATAGTGAATTGTTGAAGAATGTCTTCTTCTTTTTTGCGCCTCAATTTCTTTAAGGTGTGACATTTATCATTGCTTAGTCTCATGTTTATGTGAAATTTGGTAATAAATAAAATATTTTCGTGTCTCAGTACAATTTAAGTGGAAACTATTTGATAGAAAATGTATTTTTCTTATATTTATTTGATTGACTTGCTGTAGTAATTTCCCCAAGTTATGCTTGCTATTTGGTTTTATTGTGTTTATGAAACTTACAACATGTTTATTTTTTTGCATTTATCCAAGAAACCTTTGATGAGATTGTTGAAAATTTGATGATAAAAAATATAGGTCAATGTATTTAAAATGCCATAGCATCCATAAACATAATATATGGCTGTATATTTTGCAAATATGTTATGTTTAAATTATTCAGAACTTGAGTTAAGATTTGTGGAATATTTATTAGATATTTTTATATAAGGTATTACTTTATTGGTATTTTTATCACTGTTAGACTCGAGCATGACTATTCATAGACATGATACTAAGCTATTAAATTCGTTTTAATGCCCATTACACATAGTTAACATGTGGAAGCATTATGCAATTAAATTGACAGTGTTTTTTTTTCATTTTTACTAATGATCCAAACATTGATAATGTTCACTAAAACAGAAAAATCATATTATGTTTACCTTAATGATGACCCTTTTAAAAGTAGTGGGTAAACTATAAACCAATTTTAGGAAACCTTTCAAAATGGTGTTGCGATGTTTTTTATAGGAAAGTATTATGTTATTGTTTGTGACGGCCAGTCTGGCGTATTAATCAATAAAACATGCTTGAAATTAAAGTATTGAATTTTAAAGCATTGTTAAACAACACTTAAAAGTGTACTTAAATAAACAGAGTTAAAAGTTTATCATTGCAGAGTTAGACATTATGATCCATTAATTATAAACTTCACTGAAGAATGTATGAGTTGTTTTAGCTGTGAAACTCAGTTAAGTCTAATAAATGAACAGGTATCATGCACTCAGGTATATAACATACACAGTAGATTTGCTTGTAAACAGGCCAATATTGTATTAAGTTCAGTATTTAAGAACAAATACTTGATTATCACCTTGTATTCAAAGTAAGGTTGTCTGAGAATAAATGTTAAATGAAATAATACATTGTTTAAATTGATTGAGGTACATTACCCTAGTTGCTCTCTGTGATGGCATGCTCAATGATGCTGAATCTTTATTAAAAGTGTTTGCTTGATTTACAATTTAGTATTGGATTGTAGGTTACAATTTAGTATTGGATTGTAGGCTTATTTGAGCCTTGCTCTGGGAAAACAGGGTTAAATGCATATGCTTAAGGTGTCGTCCCAGATCACCTTGTGCAGTCCACACAGGCTAATCAGGGACAACACTTTCTGCTTTTATGGTATTTTACAAAACGCCTAATCGGATATCTTGAACTCTCGTTATCTCGATATTTTTTCTTGTTCCCGCCGACTTCGATGATAACGAGAGTGGACTGTATATAATAATAAAAAAAACTGTGTAAGTGGTCATAGAGAGAGGCATTTTTTGCTGCAATCAATTTTTGCATAATTATGTTTATTTGTCTTTTTTCCTGTGTTGAGAAATACATTTATGTGCTTCATAAAATTATGTATCTTTTGTAGTATTTTGCTCAAGTATTAAGTATATTAAGAAGATTTTGTTTGGTTATAACTTTTATTAGATTTAATTTGACTGTGCTATGGGGGATTAGTGTCTGTTACATATTTTGTTCTGTATGATATGGGTGACAGCAACACATACTATAAACGTATGGAAATTCGCCAGTATGAAATTTTCCTGGTTTAATAAAAAACAACTAATTCGGTGACACGTAATTTTGTGGATTTCAAATTTTCGGGGAAGACTGACTGTCATTATAATTAAATTTTTATTATTTGTGTACCACCTCAAATAGTTTCTATGTCCCTTGACATATTGGTTTTATGTTTTGCATACTTCTTAACCAACATGACCCCAACCTATAAACAAGAGCAGACAACTGTATCAAGTATTTTGTAAGAATTATGCCCTTTGATTGTTAGAATATGCATATTATTGATAAATCTATGTCAACATGCATACCACCTCAAATATTTCCTATGATCCTGGACATATTGCAATTATATTTTGCATGCTTCTTTACCAACATGACTCCATCCCATAAACAAGAGCAGGACAATTGTATCAAGCATTTTGTAAGAATTATGGCCCTTTTTCACTAGAATATGCATATTATGATAATCTATATTAAAGTTTGCATACAACCCCAAATATTTCCTATGTCCCTCGACATATATTGCTTTTTTAATTTGCATACTCAGTCCTTCCCAAAATTATAATTTATTGCCGGTAATGAGGGTCCTATAATCATGCAGCCATTCCCGGCCCAGACTGAATATTTCAGGCCCAAAAAGTAAAAAAATGACGACGAAAGACAAAGATGACATTTTTAACAATATTGTAATATTATCGAATAAATATAACAAAGCATGCATTTAATCATTCAGGAATTGCCAAGATTTCTTTATCATTTGTCTCTTCATCCTGGATATCTGAATCCTCTACTGAAGACACATCCTTTGACCTAATCTTCTTCGTTAGATACCCATCAGGCATAGCCTTGGGTGGAAGCTAATAATTAAGTAGACGAAGACCATCTCCCTGTATCATGAGCATACAATACTTAATCTTTTTGCTAAGCGTTGTAGGCTAGCATACCTTATAATATTATACTAGTCTTAAAGTCAATCTCAATGCTTTTGAGTGAATTATTTGGATGATTTTTAACCAGGTTTTCCGAAGGAAAAAACTGGTTATTAGATTGGCGAATGCGGGCGGGCTGGCTGGCTGGCTGGCTGGCTGGCGGGCTGGCTGGCTGGCTGGCTGGCGGGCTGGCGGAACAAGCTTGTCCGGGCCATAACTTTGTCGTTCATTGTGAGATTTTAATATCATTTGGCACATTTGTTAACCATCATTCGACGGTGTGTCGCGCGACAAAATTACGTCAATATCTCCAAGGTCAAGGTCACACTTTGAGTTCAAAGGTAAAAATAGCCATAAATGAGCTTGTCTGGCTATAACTATGTCATTCATTATGAGATTTTAAAATCATTTGGCACATTTGTTCACCATCATGGACGGTGTGTCGCACGAAAGAATCACGTCAATATCTCCAATGTTAAGGTCGCCACGACTAAAAATAGATTTATTTTAAAACAAACTTACAAGGGGGGTTAATTTTGTTTGTTCATTTCAAAAGTTCAGTTTGAGTTGTCTCCCTTTATCAGATTTTTTTTCACAATGAAAACCTGGTTTTGTGACAATTTTGTCCCTTGTTTTAAATTATGGTAGAAAACTTTATTGATCCTGTATGTAGGTGTGAGTTTGTTATGTAAAAACCTCATTAAATATTTAATTTTACATAAAACCATCGAATCTGAACAGCCATTTGTATACAGCTGCTGAATGGTCATAAGCTGTAACAGCTGCAGTCCTGAGTTTGATCATCATGATCATCATGAGAGTTTGGTTTGGCTCTTTCACCAAAGTTTAAAATATTAAAAAATAAAATGAAAACAAAATCACCACTTATATATCTGGATACTCTGGATCTTTTCCTTCGAACTCCTGTGTAGATATTGTCACATCCCTTCGAACTCCTGTGTAGGTGTTGACAGATCGCGGGAAGATCACAATGGCCTGTGTTAATGCCCTGCTTGCTTACGAATTAATCGGATATAACGGGAACCAAAAGTATATGGTATCGATTCTCTCCCTTTGCGAATCTACTCATGTAGTGCTGATGTAATGTGTAATTTGCATTGACGACGCAGCAAAAATCTTTGGATACCGTATATGCACTTATGTCATTCAAGAAATGCATCCAATAAAAAATGTTTTCATGATTGGAGTATTCATAAATAACTCGGTAAATTCCTTACTTTGCCTTGAAACTTTTCTGGAAAAAGCTTATGGAATTCCAAATTCCGCCACAATTTTATTACCGGACACGAGGTCCGGCAATATTAGAATCATTTCCCGATTTTCCAAATTATTATTGGAAAAATCTCAGAACCCACGGTATTTCGGAAAGACTGCATACTTGTTTACCAACATAACCCCCAATCTATAAACAAGAGCAGACAACTGTATCAAGCATTTTGTAAGAATGATGGCCCTTTTTTCACTTAGTGTATTCATATTATTGATAAATCTATGTTTAAGTTTGCATACCACCTCAAATATTTTCTATGTCCTTTGACATATTTCTTTCATATTTTGCATACCTCTTTACCAACATGATCCCAATCTAAAAAGAAGAGCAGACAACTGTATGAAGCATTTTGTAAAAATTATGTTCCTTTTTATATGTAGAAAATTGAAAATTTGTGTAAGTTTTGTGTTCTAGGGTTCACTTTATTCCAAAGTATCAAAGCTATTGCTTTCATAATTGCAACACTTACTAACTATAATAAGGGGACTGTGTAGGCATAGTTATGTTACTCCCACTGGCATTTTGACATAATTATGGCCCCTTTTGGTTAAGCTTTTTGTATTGGTCCAATTTACTCCTATAGTATCATAGCTATTGCTTCCAGACTTGGAAAAATCGCTAACTATCATAGGGGAATGTACAGGCAAGTTTCATAACTCTGGTTCGCTTTTTGACAGAATTATGGCCCTTATTTTTCTTAGTAACTTTAATATTTTGTTAAATTTTGTGTTTAGATCCCTTTACTTCTAAAGTATTGACACTATTGGTTTCAAACTTCAAATACTTTCTTACTATCATTAGGGTACTGTACCTGGCAAGTTGAATTTGACCTTGACCATTGAATGACCATGACTCTCAAGGTCAAATTAATAATTTTTGCTTAATTTGCCATAAATTCTTTATTTATGATCAGATTTGATTCATACTTTGACAAAACAACACTTACCTGACATATCACAATGGATTCCATCCAAATATCCCCAATACTCCACCCCAGAAGCCCCCCTTCGAAAAAATTTTTTTTTCTTATTTTTTTTCTAATTTTTGAAAGATCATCTTAAAAAAATGACCATCCACCCACATTATACCACCCTCTCCATCCTCCCAACCTCCACATCCCCCCCACACCCAAAAAGATTTTTTTAAAAATGGTAAACAAGAGATTGCCAAGCAATATTGTCCCTTACCGGTGAAACTCCACCATTGTCAGTATTTTTTTATATTTGTTGCCATAGCAACCAGAATTCTTGACGTAGGAACAAATTGAAATGACATGGCATAATCTCCATATTGCCATCTATCCATGTTGAAAGTTTCATGAAAAAATATGAAGAACTTTTAAAGTTATCGCAGGATCCAGAAAAGTGTGACGGACAGACATACTGACAGACTGACAGACAGAGCGCAAACCATAGGTCCCCTCCAGTTTCACCGGTAGACAAAAAAAACACAACATTTATTTTATATTTTAAAGGACAGTCCAACCATCCCACCCAACTATTGCTATCAGACTTGAAATAAAATCATATTAATTTGTTTTATGTCTACAAATGTTCAATAGATTGTTTGAAAATATACCTGAACTCAGAATCATCTATAAAGTACAACTTCTTTAAAACATAAGTGATCAATATGTTTCAATTATGGTCCTCTTCCACTTAGAATATGACTATATTACCTTGACCTTTATATTGAATAAGAACAATTTCCCCTGATGATTTACATTATACTGTCAGGCACTCGAATAGTTGAGCGTGCTGTCTTCTGACAGCTCTTGTTATATTTGTATTGACTGTGTATTTTAGCAACTCTAATAATGCAAATACATGTAGATATTATTTTTTTATATTTAAAGCAAGTCTTGTTTCCGAAATTAAACTGTGTAAGTTTGTTCGATATGGTTTAACTGACCTGCAAAATCATTGTTTTGTCAGATGACATCCATTGTTAATTGTATGAAGAATGCAGAGAAGCTGACGAAATGTTAACACAATTGCGTAGAAGTAAACATATCAACATATTGTCTGTATCTGTTTCTAATGTTTGTTAATCAGAAAATTATTTAATATTTGTTATAGTATGCAATAAATATTTGTAAATATTTTTTCTCTGTGATTGGCCGTGTGATTTGGTGGATCGATGCCGAGGCAGAAACAGACGCGGCGTCACACCGTGAATTATGGCCAAGTGCCTCGGCAATATGCCGAGTGAATACTCCTGTCAGAAACATCGAACACAAAAGAATCTGTGTTGGTATCGCATGAGCAGTTAACTGTAACTGGGTATATATATAAATCTTGATTTGCGAGAGTGTCCCGAAAATTTAGGTCCATTTCACAGCTCAGTCTTTGGAAATGCTTTCTTTATATACTATCCCTTTCAGTATACAAACTATACATACACAATGTTTTAGATGGTTATGTTGAGAGTACATTATTATCCTGCAAATCATGTTGTTTTCAAGGATTTATTGATGTGTTGTTACACTGACAGTTAAACAATGAACATCTGTTGGTATTGAATAATGAATATTAGTTCCTGTAATATATTTATATGATGTTTAGCGTTTAAAGCCACACACCTTGAAATGAAATACATGGCATAGTAAATTTAAGTATAAATAAGAAACATATTATGCCAATGAGAATATATCTGGTGGTTATAAGGTAGAAATCCCTCTTTGTTTGCGCTTTAAAACTTAAACATACTTGCGTTTGTCAAAAAGGACTTATACGTCTAGAAATCCTACTTTCGGTTTTAAAAGCGGTAAATGTTGAAAAAATAAATATATATACTTGCTAACTAGGCCATAGATTTAATTTTATCAATGCCAATTAGAATACATCTGGTGGTAACAAGGTAGAATCCATATTTTGTGCGCTCTAAAACTTAAAAATAATCGCGTTTGTCAAAATCGACGTAAACATATAGAAATCCTGCTTCAGTTTAAAATTAAAAAAAAAAAATTACTTGCTAACTAGGCTATAGATTAATGGCAATTTTGCACACTTTCAAATTGCACCTATTGTTGCAGTTTTAAAAATCATACATTTGATTCTTATTAGTGATTCTTTTCCTATTTTGCATCTAAAATGTTTTTGTTGCAATAATGATTATTTTCACTTTTTGAGGTATATTCATTATTACTGGTATCAATATTTACTACATAAAACATGTGCATGTATCTAAGGTGATAGTTTCTTCAGGTAGATTACAATATATTATGTAAACTCAGGTACACCTTCAACTCTCATTACCAGGTCAGTTCTGGATAATTGCTTATCAATAAGGGATAATTGCTTATCAATGGGGATCTGGCACTAGTGTGTATTGAATGGTCAGGTTCATGATTAAGTGGACTTTTAGGTTACCTAAAGTTTAAGAGTTATGACATAATTGTTTTTTTGGGTTAGCCTGAATTTCAGGTACACCTAAAATTTCAGGTACATGACCTAAACTGTTTATTAGGTTAACCTAAGATTTCAGGTATGGGTTACTATATAAAACCTGATGTTATATTCAAAAATGGGGGGCTTGGAATTAAATTGATAGGAGAGATGTATATATCATAAATATCAAATGCTGACTTTAGTGGAAAGGTGAAATAAATTGTGTATATAATGTAAATAAAATGTAGTAGTAGAAACGAATGACTTTACTTAATTTCTACTAGCTCTGCTGAGTTACAAGAGAGTTCGTCCACTTTATTGACTGGTGGCAGCGTATTAACTTGGCTGAATTATAAAATTCTAGTCAGGATATTTGTGCAAGACTAGACTTCGAGTTACTACCATCAAAAGTTCTAAATTCTGCGACAACTGGTGCCAAGCGGTGGGATTAGAGACTTTAACACGTGCGATTGTGCAACACTCGTGCAGACAGTTGGATTAGGGACTTTAACACATGCGAGCAGTTATTCTGAACGATGCTAGAATTCTGAGAATGTACGATGATGGAAAATTTAGAATGCTTAATTTTCGTGATTGTGATTGTTTCCAGTTTTGGTTTAGCAATCATTGCTGGACAGATCGGATTGTGGAGTGCAGCTGCTGGTCTTAGAGAACATTACAACAATGGTGGTCACGATAGAAATGACCATGAAAGTACAAACGGAATAATATATCCAACGTTGAGTGTTTTAATTGTCACAATCTTGGGCATTATAAGAGCGAGTGTCCAATACTAACCGCAGAGAAGGATAAGGAATGCTGAAGATATTGAGAATGGAATTAATGTGATTGAAATGTTTAATTTACGGTTTTGTCATTAAAAACAAATGTGATAGAAAAAAGTGATTATGATGTACATGTGTTTGATGAACACACAAAATTAATAATTGTGTCAAAAAGTTGTGGTATATTCTGACAGATGATGGAATTTATATGTGCAATTTGGTGGTGTTGCATCAAATATGTGAATTGGAGTGTGTAGTGTTGTACCCACTTACATGTAGTTGTCAAAAGTGGATTAATTCTGTGATGATGGTACAATTCAATTTTAAATTTGAACACCAAATGGGCACCAAGCATTTGAACGGGGATAGTTTATTCCAGATTTCATGCGATATGAAGGAATATAATTTTCGATGTGAGGGCTTGCAAGAGTAGTTCAAAACTTTGGCGTCACAAATCGTTAGAATTTGTGAAAGTAGATGATGTGGTACCTTTATTTACCAGGAATACTTCCTCTTCCGGGATAAATATAGGATGTACAAGTTTTCATGCTGTACGATCATTTCTCTACTGGTGGATTATTTTAGTCGTGTTGTTAGCTGCAATTATCAGTATCATGACTGGTATTTTCCGTTTGAAAGATTAAAATTCGTATTTACCAGGAACGTTTCCGCTTCCAGGATAAATTATGGCTGTACACGTTTACATGCTGTACAATCTTTTCACTACCGTTGGAACGTTTTCCTTGTGTATTTAGCCACTATAACAAGTGTTGTGAAGAATGGATTTCACAAAATCACTGGCAGCGTATCGAGTCTCAGGATCCGAGACAAGTCTTTTGAAAGTGAACATGGAGTATCTCCGAAAGGTGTGGAGAGGGAATACTTGGATTGAATCTAGCGACTTTGACACTACCCTCATTGTCCACGTACAGTTCAAGCCCTCGCTCTGTGTTTTACTTTTCTACAGGAAGTATTGCAACAACTGCAATGGAATGATCCAGATGTACATGGATCATGGGCAAAGTTGCAAAAGAATGACTCAGCCGTACATGGGTCATATCACCTGGTTGGGGAAAAGTCCTTATAAACCAACTAGAAATGTGATTGCTGGTAAATCACCAGCAATTTGTATTGTGGCTAAAATGGGACATATTTAATATACTTAAGGAATGGTGTATTAATTTATGTTCCGTAAACTCACATGTAGGGACATGAGAGTAAAAGAATGACAGTGGAAATTTAACATCTAACCTTGCAAGCACCTATTATTTAACACGACAATTTACGATCAATAAAAAGACGGAATTGAGATTGTGATTAAGATGAAATACTAATTTCTTATAACGTGGAAGCTCTGGAACACTATTTTGATAAAACTTTTAAGAAAATTAGAGCCAATAATATGAAAGGACCTTTAGTGATTACTAGAAAGTTGAGGACTTATTATTCGAGATCAAGTCAAATGTGCAAAAATCCAGAAATTAGAAAAGACAATTACGGAAACTACCAATAAATTAGAAGCAATGATTAAGGAGAAAAATGATGAAATTCTGGATGCCATGAAAAAAACACTACAATATCAACAAGAACTTTTTAACACATATCTTAACGTAAAGAAAGAAGACGAAACCTTAAAAAAAAACTTTCTGATAAACATCGCAGAAACCACCCTGAAAACTTAAAAAAAAAAATGATTCAATTTCGCCTGTGTATCAGGCCCGCCTCTGCCGCCCTAGACGAGGCAGTCGCGGGTAAGTAGCCCAGGAGGGTCCACCATGGTCAGGCCACATTGTTGACCATGCGTGGGTAGGCATGATGGATGGTTGATGTCCGTGTGGAGCGTTTGGAGCGTATGGAGCGAAAGGACAAGACAATGATCAGAACAATTTCATTTCGTTTAATATGGATTAGTTTTTTTTTCTTGTGTTTTATTTTTAAAACAATGTACATAAATATTTTATTTTTGTGTGTGGCTGGACATAATATTCCATGCGAATTGGATTTAAGTGACGGGATTTAATTTCATTAACTTTTCAAATATTCTTGGACTTTTAAATGTAGTAAAAGAGACATTCACTACTATTATTTTATATTTGCATTCATTTGTATAATGAATGAATTCTTATGTTTTAGGACCATTTTCAAAAATGATGATTGCATGATTATGTACTTTGATATAACTTGAATGAATTCTTATGTTTTGGGACCATTTTCAAAAATGATGATTGTATCATTATGTATTTGGCATATAACTTCATATATTCATTTTTCAATGTTCGAACATATATATATATATATAATGTGATTGATTTATTTGGATTTGTTATATTGTTTTTCGCTTATTTGACACCAGGGGTTGTCAAGCTGAGGGGAAAGTAGTGTTGCAGTTTTTAAAAATCATACATTTGATTCTTTATTAGTGATTCTTTTACTATTTGCATCTAAAATGTTTTTGTTGCAATAATGATTATTTTCACTTTTTGAGGTATTATTCATTATTACTGGTATCAATATTTACTACATAAAACATGTGCATGTATCTAAGGTGATAGTTCTTCAGGTAGATTACAATATATTATGTAAACTCAGGTACACCTTCAACTCTCATTACCAGGTCAGTTCTGGATAATTGCTTATCAATAAGGGATAATTGCTTATCAATGGGGATCTGGCACTAGTGTGTATTGAATGGTCAGGTTCATGATTAAGTGGACTTTTAGGTTAACCTAAAGTTTAAGAGTTATGACATAACTGTTTTTTTGGGTTAGCCTGAATTTCAGGTACACCTAAAATTTCAGGTACATGACCTAAACTGTTTATTAGGTTAACCTAAGATTTCAGGTATGGGGTTTACTATATAAACCTGATGTTATATTCAAAATGGGGGGCTTGGAATTAATTGATAGGAGAGATGTATATATCATAAATATCAAATGCTTGACTTTAGTTGGAAATGTGAAAATAAATTGTGTATATAATGTAAATAAAATGTAGTAGTAGAAACGAATGACTTTACTTAATTTCTACTAGCTCTGCTAGTTAAATGAGTTACAAAAGAGTTCGTCCACTTTATGGACTGGTGGCAGCGTATTAACTTGACTGAATTATAAAATTCTAGTCAGGATATTTGTGCAAGACTAGACTTCGAGTTACTACCATCAAAGTTTTAAATTTTGCGACACTATTATGTATTGATTAACATGAATTTCATTTCAAGGTGTGTGGCTTTAATAGATGAAAACCACATATTTCAAAACAGGTTATTAATCATACAAAGTAAACGGATATTCCCATGGTAAGTTAATTCACATTAATTATGATGATAAAAGCAACCTTTTCAATATCATATCAGTAATCATAAAACAGCGGTTTGTAAATGTATGTAACAGTTCATGCATATATCAAATAGAAAACCTTGTCAATCGGAACATGATACTATAACCAGGAGTGGTGATACAGTTTATATGACTCAAACCAACTGAAACATCGTAATGCTGGGCCTTTTTGTTAATGTTTTTTTAGGTGTTACATATTATTTATGATTGCTTTTTATGATTGAGTTCAGGTGTTCAGTAGCCAGGTAGACGCCATGCATATAATTAAAGTTACGAAACTTATTATACCTTAAAATGTCTCTTTTTAAATATCCATTATACTTAACCACAACTTACATCTTATATACATGCTCTAGGTTGGTTTGACATTATCAGTGGGATATATCAGGGCATTAATTATTGAAAGGGTTAGCTCTTGGTTGCTGGTGAGAAAAGATCAAAACATTTTATAATTCCCAACTCCGTTTATCTTGTATTATTTATTTGTTTGTTATGCTAATTTCTCTAAGTGAAACTTCCAAAGACATATAAAGCATTAAATTATTGGTATCCGTAGAAAATGACTTGAAAACCGCAGTTGGCTGACAAAAGCTGTAAATTAAGGACTCCCACTAAATAATAATGTTTGTTTAACAAGAGACTTTGGATAAATTATAATCAGTTGTTATACAGGCCTTTTCCGCCCTCGTGGGTCTGAATATTGTCTCCATTCCCAATGTAAATCTGTTTTTGTTTTCCCAATTGATTTTTTTTAAATTCCCAATTCCAACTTCCAATGATTGCAAAGTAGTATACATTTTTAAATTGAAATACCTCTATGTGAAAGCCTCGTGAATTGTACTGAAATTTCTGTAATTACTATGTATCAAATGACTGTGTTACTAGCAATTTTCTGTTCTCTAAGTTTTTTCTTCATCATTTGGCGACCCTGTAAATACAGTTTCCTTATTAAAGGGGTAAACCGAGGTTTATAAAATGTTGGGACAAATATCTTACAGCTCAGGAACAGTTGGTGACACTTTCAATATTTTTAAACCTGTTTAACTTAACATTAGTGTTTTTTTTGTATTTACAATTTTATTTGTTTGTACATGATACAGAGAAAAGACTCCATAAAACTCCTAAACAACATACACAAGCACACAGTGCTCTAAAAATGTTTAACAAAGAATTGAATAAATTATTTCTCGTTATTGCCCTGTAGAGACGGCGTTCTTCTGTGTCAGGTAGTCAGTCGGTTTGTCTGTATAATATGTCTGTGAAGCCAACTATTAAGTGTAGATGTAAATGACACAATTTTCAATCACAGTTATGTAAATGTTCCTGAATTATTTGCACATGAACTTAACCATGGCAGGTTTGCAAAGCCTCTGACAAAGCATTGGATGGTTTACGTGGGTAATGTCTGTGATTATCTTTCTTTTCTTTTTTATTTGAGACAGCTTCAGAAACAATGCTGTAGCTGTAAAAATGGTTGAGTGTATGAGTGCACATTAATGTGTGTCTGTTATTGTATGTGTGTATGTGTGTGTGTGTGTGTGTGTGTGTGTTCGGGTTTGTACAGACAGTAACTTCATCATTCAGCATGCAATTTTATAATAAATAATTACATAAGACCATCATTAGGAGACGGTGTTTAACATGTAACACCTGTCTACCTTACTTAAAGGTCAAGGGCACACTTACAGGTCGAAGGTCAATCCAGACTGATACTTCAATAGTAATTATGCACTTCTTAAATAACTTGCTAAATATGTTTAACAGTTACATGTAGAAACCTCTTTCATGGTCCCTTAAAGGTTAAGGTAACACTGAGATGTCAGTTGTCATATTTGAGCATCATGATGCATACAGCTTGGCAAAACTTATAAATAGTCACGCACAAGGCATATCTTCCTAACTATAATTACAGCCTATTATTTTCAGGTTTGCAGAAATGATATATTTTGATGTCAGATATATCACGAGTTATTGCTAATTTAAAAAAGTCCTTTGAACATGCAATTTCCGCTAAGTAACGAGTTTATGTGATTTGCATAACAATAGCGCGTCATGTCAACTTGTCAGCATTATAGTTTATTGTACGTGTATTTCATATTCCTTTTTATTCACTCGTTTGAGACATGGCTGAAATAAAGAAACATCAGACTAATTCCAAAGCATAAAGTTGTCCAGCAAAAATGGACTTACTAAAATTTTACATGTATGCTAACTTGGCAGTAACCCCTGCGAAATGTTGTTCTGCAGTTCACGAATAATTCGTGAACAGTTCATGAACTGTTCGTGAACTGAGTTCATGAATTGTTCACGAATAGTTCGTGAACAGAAAATGAGCCACGTCTGTAAAAAGTTCTTGAAATTTTAGTTCATGAACTGTTCATGAACACTAATGGCATGAATGGTTCATGAAATATTCTTGAAACCTAATGGCATGAAGTGTTCATGAACTATTCTTGAACCCTTATGGCATGAAGTGTTCATGAACTATTCTTGAACCTGTGTGGCATGAAGTGTTCATGAACTATTCTTGAACCAATATGGCATGAAATGTTCATGAACTATTCATGAACATCAATGGCATGAAGTGTTCTTGAACAGTTCATGAACAACACAATTCTTGAAAAATTCTTCAGGGTTTTGCTGTTCACGAACAGTTCATGAACATTTTCCTTCTATTTTTCAATGGCTCATTTTCTGTTCACGAACTGTAAGTGAATAGTTCATGAACCATAGTTCTTCAAGAGTTCATGAACTGAGGTGGCATGAAGTGTTCATGAACTATTCATGAACAAGAATTTGTCAATTTATGCAAAGGTTATCATAAGTGTTACTAAAGCTCAACAAACAGGTCAGGGTAAGAAGAAACAAGTCTTGTATTAGCACTTAACATATTGATAGCAACATATAACAATAATTTAAATATAACACTAATAACTGAGATACAAGTGGTTTGATAATACTCTTTAAATTTCATAATACAACTTTGCACTATATGTTCATGAATAATTCATGTATTGAAAAGATTATGAATAGTCTCATTTTCAGTTCAAGAATCATTTACTAATCAATGGTTTCCCTGAAATGGTTACACTTACAGTGCCAAAGAACTTGAAATGGAACCAATGGCTGATCAGTTCAGCCGGTAATTTATTAAAGACTTACATTTTCAAATATAACATAAACCATGTGCCTTCCGTTTCAACTTCCTGTGCACACAATATTCTTTCTTTGTAAAAACAGCAATGCAATGTGCATTGAGTTCTTGATATCATCTTAAACTGTTCTTGAAATAAGATGTCCTTAAAACGTTCTTAAACTTGTCTTTTAAGTCTTCGAAGAACAATGACAGATCCTTTTAAGAACATATTGGATTCATAAAAAGTCCATCATACATTCATAAACATTGTGTAGACCTGTTTAAGAACATCAGAAGGAAACATGTTGTTCAAAAAAAGTTCTTAAAGTGTTCAAGAATAGTTTAAGAATAATTCAAGAACAGGAAAGGTCCTTAAAAAGTTATTGAAGTGTTCCTGAAGGCAGTTCTTGAACAGTTCTTGTACAAATGTTCTTAAAATTCTCTAGAACAGGTCAAGAACTCTAACTTACAGTGGTGAAAGTACTATGCATATTCATACTAACTTCACAGGTTTCACAAATCTACAAGATTTGTATGCTAAACATTTCAATATTACTTTCAAAAATATGTATGAAACATCTAGCACAAAGGAATTCATGAATTATTCATGATGGATCCTTAAAGTCTGTCTCAGAAAAGTCATTAGAAATACTTGTGCATGAAATGTTCATCACTAAGTATTTATGGTTAGATGAAGAACTGTTCATGAACTTTGAAATGTTCAACAATAATTCATAAACAGTTCATGAACATGTCTTAAGAACAGTTCATGTCCAAAAGTTCATGAACCAAGCTCAGGAATTTTTTCAGAACCGTTCATGAACAGTTCTTGATTGGCTTGAAGTGTTCATGAAATCATGAACAACATTTCGCCGGGGAATCAAAAGCTTGATGGGCAAGTTTGTCTTAAAGCAAAGTTGGTGGTACTGTCAAGGTCACAAAGATGTCCTTGGTACAGCTCTGGTTTGTTTATTTTCCTTTTCAGTGTTCAAGTCCTGTATGCAAAGTTAGAATTACTCTACCTAATTATTGCACATTAAGCTTGTTTAAGGAATTTATGGAAAGGGGTTTTAAAATCCTCTGTATTTCAACACTTGCTTTTTCTTAATATTTCGTTATGTATTTCATTTTCATTCTATGCAATTCATTTGATAGATAGAATTAACAAATTCAAAAGCAGGGTATTTATTATACGACGAAACATGATATTCATGTGGTAACTCAATTTACATTAATAATGATATAAAAAATTAAGATTTCTTAACCATATCAGCTATAATCTCTTTTAAGCCCAATAGAAACTTAACTGCCATGGCATGTGGTGAATTAAAAAATAACATTTGTTGGTGTATATGATACACAATTAACAAATCTGTCATATACTTTGGATGTCACATACCACATCAATTATGTGTAAATTCATTTTGGATAGGTGGGTTTATTTCAGAGGGATATTTTATGTTTGCGTTTTATTGCTCTCAGGTGTTCAGTAGCCAAGTAGGCGCCTTGCATATCATTAAAAGCAGGATAGCATCTTAAAATGTCACATACAAATGAAATATCACTTTTCACATTATAAAGTTTATAGTCACAATAAAACATGTTTTTATATATTTGTGAATTAGGTATTGCAGGGTATGTTTGTATCACCTTTAGTGATAGGTCATACTGTTTACTCTGTATACAAAAAACGATCTTAGTGAGAATAGACGGAAACAAACATGTATTATTTCTGTAATACCGTTCTATAATGGACAAATAAAAAAATCTTGATATTGCGCTCAATGTCCTTATTTGTTTCATATTATTTTGTATTCAGTGTACATATTGCAAATGCTAAACCTGAAAATATAAATAGGGTATGTAACTCTCGTCATTTGACCACCGTTATATCACGAGATCTCCAACTTTCGGGTACAAACAAAAATATCAACATGTCGCAAAGACCTATTAAAGGGGCCTTTTCACAGATTTTGGCATTTTTTTAACTTATTCATTATATGCTTTATATTGATAAATGTAAACATTGGATCATAAAAGCTCCAGTAAAAAATCAAGAAAAAAATTAAAAAAAGGAAAAAAACATTGCCCGGAGCAGGTTTCGAACCAGTGACCCCTGGAGTCCTGCCAGAGTCCTGAAGTAAAAACGCTTTAGCCTACTGAGCTATTCCGCCGAGTACACATTCGTGCCGTATTTTATACCTTATATAAGCAATCTTCGTAGTTTCACAAAATTTAACGACAAAAACAGAACTCTCCAAATTATTCAATCGTTTCGCGTTGCAACGCTTTATAATTTTTAGGTTTTAAAATCGTCAAAAGATGCATATAATGGCTATATTAGAGCATGGTTAATGTTCAGTATTACTGTTTCCTCACAAATATCATAACTAAAACGAAAACTTACGAATCTGAAACAACTTTTTTCAATTTTGTCAATTTACTAAAGCGTGAAAAGATCCCTTTAATATATTGATAGGTCTTGGCATGGCATTATCAATAATATACTTGTCTAACTACGTTGAAGAACATGTTAAATTAAACCGGACGAGTGAAGCTGCAGTTGAAAGTGACATAGTTTTGCAGTTCTTTATGGACTAACTGCGGTTTATACGTGTCAACGTACAGGCTGTCAGTACAACGGTTAGTGGCAGATTAATATCCGAATTACTATACTAAAGTAAAATGTCAATCGTACTCGTTTTCGCAATGATTCATATTTATCTCTATTGAATTTTATCTGCTTTATACTGTAATGCTTTGTTTATGTGAAGTGTTTCCCTGCAAAGTCTACGTTCTGTTATGGCGTCTTTGTCATAATCTTTTGTTTATTTGTCGTAGATTTACCTTTAACCAGAAGACAATGGCGCGATACAAGCATCCACATGTCAGTGTCCAATGAGGACATTTAAATGTCACCATGTAGCTGCTGCTTTATTATCCCCGCCGAAAAAAAAATTCGGAGGGGATATAGTAATTGGTCCTGTCCGTCTGTCCGTCCGGCTGAAACTTTGTCCGGAGCATAACTCAAAATCTATTAAAGGGATTTACTTTAAACTTAGAATATAAACAGATGGCAACTAGGAGAAGTGCAGTGACCAAGAACCATAACTCTATCTACCTTAGTTTTCGAATTATCTCCCCTTTTATATGATTTTAAAGTATTTTTTTGTCTGGAGCTTAACTCTAAATCATCTGAAGGGATTTACTTGAAACTTGAAATATAAACAGGTGGCAACTAGGAGAAGTGCAGTGACCAAGAACCACAACTCTATCTACCTTAGTTTTTGAATTATCTCCCCTTTTATATGATTTTAAAGTATTTTTTTGTCCGGAGCATAACTCTAAATCTACTAAAGGGATTTACTTGAAACTTCAAACTTAAACAGTTGGCAAGTAGGAGAAGTGCAGTGACTAAGAACCATTACTCTATCTACCTTAGTGTTTGAATTATATCCCTTTATTTAATTTCAAGGTAAATTTTTGTCCGGAGCATAATGAATTATCTCCCTTTATTTGTTTTTACAAATATTATTCTACTCTCTAAAACAAATGTTGTCGTATAAGCAAACACATTACGGCGGGGATTTGGCACTACTGTGACAAGCTCTTGTTTTTAAGGTAATGGCTAAAATGATATATTTGTACTATTGTTTATGTTTTAAACAGGGTGTACATTTACTAAGACTAAGAGAAAACATAGCATCTGTTTTACTGTTCATGAAACTTTTATCAGCTAGCATTTATACATTTGTAAGTTCTTTGTAATAAACACAATACTTTATAAGCCGTACTGCTAGACAATCTCCATAGGAAAGGCTATAGGTACAGAGCCGTATGGCTAGCCTCTTGACTAGCCTTTCGGGGCCGTAAGGCTAGCCTCGTGTCTAGCCGTACGGGGCTGTACGACTAGCCACTGCCTAAACACAATTATCCTCACAAGGAATCTAGAGGCAAATGCATGTATTACTATAAGTATTATATTTTTCTTGTATGTATTACAATTTAAAAATGTTTAAAAGTTTCAATTAAATTAATTGTTGATACAGATACAAGAGAGCAAATAAAAATGTCAAAGTATTCTTGGATCAAGTGTCCGAAATTTGCATCTCCCAAAAAAACTGTGACAATGCTGGAAATGTATCCACCAAAACAGTCTGAATACAGGTACAGGAGAAAAAGAATGTCAAAATGATTAGAATTTAGAAAAAATCTAACCAATTTCTAGTAAAATGAAATCTAATACAAATTTGATATACTTATTGATAAAGCTGTTAACAAGATAAATTTGTGAATACCTCGATTGGCGTTTGGTCTTAAGTTGTAATATCATTTCACAATGTGTTTATTCTCCGTTTCATGCAGTACGGTTTAATAATAAAATTTATTTTTAATGTCGTATTTACTAGACACATTTTAAAGAAATGATAAAAACACTAGACACATTTTAAAGAAACAGTTAAAATGAAAAAAATACTAGACACATTTTAAAGAAACATTTAAAATGATAAAAATACTAGACACATTTTAAAGAAACAGTTAAAATGATAAAAATACTAGATACATTTTAAAGAAACAGTAAAAATGATAAAAATACTAGACACATTTTAAAGAAACAGTTAAAATGATAAAAATACTAGACACATTTTAAAGAAACAGTTAAAATGATAAAAATACTAGACACATTTTAAAGAAACAGTTAAAATGATAAAAATACTAGACACATTTTAAAGAAACAGTTAAAATGATAAAAATACAATCACTGTTTATGAAAAAAGTCATGGAAAAAGGCTTATTAAGCTTGAAGTATAAATAAAATATTACAAAAATAAATACAGATCATGAAATGAATAGTTCTGTTTGAGACAATCACCAAAATGATGTCCATTCGCAGTTTGATATCTAGTATTCTAAATTCACATAATACAGTGTTTCATGCACCATTTGTAGCAACACATGTTACAGCTTTTACAGTTTGTATACTTTTATAATTGCTTTAAGAAAGCATTTGATGATTCATGTTACAAGGACTATCCTTTATAATTTCTGTAGCATCCATTGCAATTCTAGCAGAATTAAAGTCTTCAAATGACTTCGGCATGGATCCCTTGCATTTGAGTTGGCTTGGAATCGCTACATTAGGTAAATACCTTCTAACAATGATTGGTAAAGCACGGAAATATATGTTTTTATAAAAGTCAAAACAGTTGCTCTGCTTGAATTCAATCCAACTGCCGAATCTAAGTCCTTATAATTCAGTCGTAGTTAAGTGTCATTAACAGTTGATCTTCCATGCTAATACAGGTTACAGTCCAGCTGACATAGTAGATTTTTGTTTTAAAAACCAAAACAATGTTGATCTATTTTCTTTCTTCCCATCTACCAAATGACAGCTACATATCCGGTCATTCCTGTTGACATCCCTGTCTGCTCATCTATAATGAGTTAATTTCGTTTTACTTACACATAAAATATAGGTTTAAAAAATATATGAAACATTTCATTAGATATAATCATTTCATTAATTATCCTGTCATAAAATATGTGTTCTCTTGTAAATGGATACATGTTTTTTCAATCAATTAGCTAATTTAAAGTTGCCGTATTTGATTTAAAACATCTCCTTGTTACTTAATACGAACTCTACAACTTTAAAGGTTTAAAGTATGTAAGCAAAAAAGTTGGCGTTCACGATCCGAAAAATATCATATCCAAAAGCGTTCACACTCGTCAGCAGTAAACCAACGGATATGTTATTGTGTAAATAAAATCACAAAACCTGCATGTATCAACCCATTCCTTCTTTTCCTTTGGGTTTATGTGGGACCTGAAGATACTGCAGGATCCTTTTCCCCCAGTTCTGAGCGCACAACCAAACCCAAAGCAAAAATCCATTTCAACAATAAAGCCGATGTACCTGGAAGTTGAAAAACGAAAGTGAAAGTAAACGAGACTTACGGGCCCTATACAAGTATGTTTTCATTTAACCTTGAAACTTTTGAAAAAGCAAATGTGTTTTTTTTTAGCTCGGCTGTTTTCGGAGAAAACCCGAGGTATTGTCATAGCCAGCTCGTCGTCCGCCCTCCGCCGTCAACCGTCTGCGGTAGGTGTCGTGCTAAAACCTTAACATTGGCTCTAAAATCAAAGTGCTTCCACCTACAACTTTGAAACTTCATATATAGATGCACCTTGATGAGTTCTACACGGTACACCCATTTTTGGGTCACTAGGTCAAAGGTCAAGGTCACTGTGACCTCTAAAACTTTGACATAAACCTTTACATTCGCTCTAAAATCAAAGTGCTTCCACCTACAACTTTGAAACTTCATATGTACATGCACCTTGATGAGTTCTACATGCCACACCCAATTTTGGGTCACTAGGTAAAAGGTCAAGGTCGCTGTGACCTCTAATATAAAACTTTAACATAGCCTCTACAACAAATGTTCTTCTACCTACAACTTTGAAACTTCATATGTAGATTAACCTTGATGAGTTCTACATGCCACACCCAATTTTGGGTCACTAGGTCAAATATCAGGCACTGTGACCTGAAAAAAAATATTCTGACAAGCTTTCGCAGCTGAGCGTTGGCACCTGTTATGTGTTGCTCTTGTACAAATTTCTGTAACAGGTTACTTTAATGTTTTAAGAAAAAAATGTTTGGACTCGTTCTTTCAATTTTTGGACTCGTACATTTGCAAGCCATCGAGTCACGGGACTCGTTTATGGCAGTTTGTAAAAAAGTCACTGTTTATAATAATTTTCTTACGAGAAATAATAGCATTACTCTGTCACAGAATCTTATTTGATTTTGAATACCGACTTGCTATGCTATCTGACCCTAAAATAATGACTGATTATATACATGAATGTAGCATTATTTGTATCAAATAATATTTGTATGTTTCTTATCGGCATTTGTGGTAATTTTCTTCATATAAATAATATATAATTAGCCTATGTGGTTACAGTACATGTAATACATGTATACTAAAATATAACACCCCTATGTGTGTGATGTAAATGTAGATTAAAGGTAGAGGTAAATATTACTAAAAGAGGGATTGCAGGGCTCGCGCTAGGGGGCGATGTGAGAGACTTAGTCGCTTTCTTACGCCAAACGTCGCCTAAAATTTAAGAAATTGTAGATAAAAAGCGACTTCCAGTCTCGCTCTTATCGGAATTTGTTTACATCCGGTTTTCTTGATGTCAAGATCTGACTCAATTTTCCAATACACACTCTCACACCCCGGAGCGTGTCTCAATTGAGCGACAGGTAATTTGAGGTAAACCCCGCCCCCGATTCTCCGAACTTATCTTATTGGTGATCGATATTGGTCAAGTCAGCATTCAAGTCACATGGTAGCTGGCCAATCAACATTGAGTTCGCTCACACATAATATTGGGTCATTCATGCGCAGACACTGTATACTTGGAAATACACAGTTGATATTGTCGTCTGCCAACACTATAGCGGCCGATGGCAAACGTCGTATTTAAAGATAAATAAATAAAAAGGAGCCTAACAATAAATAAATTATTTCTAAGCTGATCACTTTACACCTTTCTACCGACTTTCGATCTGAATTAACAAAAGGATGATAATTAAATAATTAGATCTATGTCGATGATGTTACGCCTTTCTGCCGATTATCGTTTGATATTAAATTGTGATAATTAAGTTGTTAATTACCCACAAACTGTGCTTTTGTAAAGCAATATGTCAATTAAATTGTATATTAATTATATATTTGCTAGGTTACCGTTTTTGTTTTTTTTTTCTGTCAAACGATATGCACAATTTGTTTCATGCGCGTAACGCGTTCAATTTTTCGATCTGTTGTTTTCGAATACATTATTTTTCGTCGATTATAATTTAATTTCAAAGTTCTTTTAAGAAGAAATAGAATGAAGAATACAGATGGGGTGATGCGGACGGTGTGGTTTATCATATTTCGAAATGTATTCCCATGAAATTGCAATTGGAAAGACTATAAAAAATAACAAATAATTATTAAGAAGCATATGTTAAATGTCATATTTCAAACATAAATATTGATCAGGTCTGACAGTTTTATTAAGCTTATGTTATCTACTGCTTCATAAACATATTATCTTTGAAATACTTTAGTCTGTATTATATGATATTTACATCAAAATGGATTGAATATAGAGCTAGTAAAATTTTAGTTATTTATCTGTTGTGTCTAACTTGGTATACTTTAATAATGTAATACACATATATGTGTTTTGTAACGCCCTACATGCAAACCCTTGTGTCCGAGTCTCTCAACTTCTTCCTATTTAAAGTCTCCTCACTTCTCCCTAAATCAGTGTCCAGGGAGAAGTTATGCAATCCCTTGTGTCCGAGTCACTCAACTTCTCCCTAAAATCTTCTCACTTCTCCCTAAATCAGTGCTCAACTTCTCCCTAAAATCTCCTCACTTCTCCCTAAATCAGTGTCCAGGGAAAAGTCACTTCTCCCTAAAATTTGAGCCCAGCGTGAGCCCTTGATTGGCAGGAATGTTAAATTTACCAAGAAAAATGCTGATGATAATTTATTGTATAACCCTAGTTCTTTCTGAATGCTTTGAGCTTTTCTGAGTACATAGCTAGAGCTGAAAGTTATTCGTGGTAAAGCCGAAATCCATGTAGAAATGGCTCAGGCATGTCTATAACATCGATTTCAATCAACCTAATACATCATAACAAACACGATACATGTTACCATTTATATCAATTGCGTGTATGTCTTTTGTGGCAATATGCTTTATCCAAAAACTTGATAAAAAAAACGTTATCAAACCGAAAGTGGTAGTTTTTATATAATGATTCAATCTATCTTCCAGAGGTTTCAAAGATAGATGCTGTATGGCCATTGGTTGATTCAGCATGATCTATCTTGTGGAGGATTCTGTAGATATTTGATGTATAACTTTCGCATATTTTCAAATTCTGAATACTCTACAAATACTTACACATTTCCATGAACTGTTGAATTGTGTATGGGCTGGCAGCATTTTCTGTTTATTACATTGTTAATGTGCTCTTAGCCTGTAACAAAAGTGCATGGCCTGGATCTTATTTTGTAAGTTAATACAAATGTGTGTGTACATTTGTCACACTTTCATTACATTTCCATTGCTCTTTTTATTATTTTACAACAAACACATACATCTGGAGCAGTAACATAAAACGTCTCTGTCATACACATATAAACAACTGATGAGGAACATCCCTAAGGTTATTTAAATTAAAGTTGACTAAAGGTTTATGTTAAAAATAATATTATAAAACATATGTTGCCTATCAAAGCTTTTTTGTAAGCAATAATGTGGGAGTCCAACTTGTGTTTTTTTATCAAAATTAAAACAGGAGCGTTGAATACATAGGACACTTATAAGGGATTGTCTGATATTAGCTGATATTACTTTAAAGTGGTTTACACTCATACTGTTTCATTTGTTTTTTATTTCATCCATGAACACTTTATAGCTGTGCTTAAACTCAATACATGTACTTCAAAAAGTTTAAATCAGATCATCATGCAACTTGCTAAAACTGGTTGTAATATATTGGTGGTAATAATGTTAATGTTTGAAATATATTGGCTAAGTTTGATAAGCAGTCAAATCCCATTAAGCACATCATTTCAATTGTAAACAAAATAGTAAAATTTCCCTTACAAGGAGCCGTCCGACAGATTTTGGTATGTATATTGAAGCATGTCATTAAATGCTTTATATTGATAAATTTAAACATTTGACATAAAAATCTCCAATAAAAAAAACACAAGAATACAATTTAAAAAAAGGAAAAAAAGTAACCCTCAACAGGGCTCGAACCACTGACCCCTGGAGTCCTTGAGTAAAATGTATCCCGCCTAGACCATCCATGCTCATGCTTAGAGCGGATGTATTTTTAGCTCGACAATTATATATGAAATATATATAGTGGGGCTATCCTACTCTCCCCGGCGTCGGCGTTAGCGTTTGCGTTGGCGTGCCAATATTAAAGTTTGCGTACTACCCCAATATTTTCAATGTCCCTTGACATTTTGCTTTCATATTTTGCATACTTCTTTACCAACATGACCCCAACCTATAAACAAGAGCAGATAACTATATCAAGCATTTTGTAATAATAATGGCCCCTTTTCCACTTAAAATATGCAGCAAATGTTAAAGTTTGCGTACTACCCCAAATAATTTCAATGTCCCTTGACATATTGCTTTCATATTTTGCATACTTCTATATCAACATGACCCCAACCTATAAACAAAGGCAGACAACTCTTATCAGATATTTTGTAAGAATTATGGCCCTTTTTCCATTATAATATGCATATTACTTTAGTTACATTGCCATAACTCCTTTATTTATGATCAGATTTTATTAATACTTTGACAAAACAACACTTACCTGAATAGCACAATGGATTCCACCCAAGTAATACCATCGCCCCAACCCAGAATACCTGCCCCAACCCTCCCTCCCCCAAAAAATCTGTTTTTTTTCCTTTTTTTTATTTTGAAAGATCATCTAATAAATGACCACACCTTACATTATACCCCCCCTCTACCCCCCCACTACCCCCCCCCCAAAAAAAAAAATTGTTTTTTTTTCCCTTTTTTTATTTTTGAAAGATCGTCTAATAAATTATTGAATATGAACAATTTCCCCACGATGGCTTATGTTATACTGTCAAGCACTCGAATAGTCTAGCGCGCTGTCCTCCGACAGCTCTTGTTTACCTATATAAGCAATCCTTGTAGTTTCCCAAAATACAACGACAACAACAGAACTTTCCAATTTATTCAATCGTTTCGCATCGCACGAGGCTTTATAATTTTCAGGTTTTCAAATCGTCAAAAGATGCATATAATGGATATTTAAGAGCATGGTAAATGGTCAGTATTACTATTTCCGCAAAAATATACTAAAAAATGAAAATGTGCGAAACTGAAACAACTTTTTTTAATTTTGTCAATTTACCAAAACGTTGGACGGCCCCTTTAACTCTTTCCTATACATTTAGTTGTCATCAAGCAAGAAACGTGGTGGTAAAGTTTGTTTGTATATAATATCCAGCAACTTTGATAACCAGCAAAATTGCATGAAGTACTTCTGAATTATAGCACTTCATTTATCCCAAGTTTGCCTAGTTGTCCGCTCTTTAATTTATTTTTATTTTATTTAATAACTTTATTATGATTAACCATTATTGATGATATTCAGATTCATCAAGCTTGAATGGAGACCAAGCTAAAGGCGGTATTTGAGGGTGCTTGGGTCAAGGTCAAGGTCACTGTTACTAGCAATATATAAAAAATATTCAGCTCAATAGCTTAAGTTTGGATAAAGATATTGCATTCAAATGCAGTGTTTGGGTAGCTAACATGGAGGCCTAGCTTTGGATTGCATGGGGCTGTTCAAGGTCAATTTTACAACAGATGACATCTGTTATGCTACATGTATATAGCTTTAGTTTTAAAGTAAAGATGTGTTACACCAGGGGGTTTTCCAGCTATTTTGGGAAAAGGAGTCTTGTCAAATTGGGATTTTTGAATCGATATTAGAGGCAAATATGGGAAATCTTTTATCGACAAAAAGGACCAATTTTGGATTTTGTTATCAACAAAATTTATATTGACAAAACAGGTCTTTTCCTGGCCATTTTTTGATAAAAATAATATTTATTATGGTTATATATTTTGTAGGTTGTTTAAAAAATAAAATTGAGATATAGTCTAATAATCATAAGTCATAAGATAATTCTGGGATAAATTTTTTTAATTTCGGTTTGGGATCGGGTCCGTTTGCTTTGGGATCGGTTGGGTTTTACGGCCTTTTTGACATAGCAGAAACCCCTTGAACACAGAAATTGTGTGGTTAGCTTATAGTGTGAACCAAGATTGAGATTGCATTTGTTTCAAGGTCACTGTCTTATAATATTACAGTTTCTGATTAATACATTTAGTTTGGATGGAGGTATAACATATTGTGAGTAGCTTGTTGTCATGTAGAGAGATTCTATTGTTAAGAAGTATACTGTAGAGACCAATTAGTGTGGTTAATATAACAGATACAACTAAACAAGCAAACACACATAAAATATTTGATGGTTTGTAACATGATTAAGGTCATTTACGCATTATTGTTTAACAACCCTTTGCACTTTTAGTACATTGCAGCCATTAAACCTGTGCATTGCATTGACATTTAGGGTTGGTTTGACCGAAAGCCACTACATTTGATCAGTCTTTTTCAACTGATTGATATTGTGTTGGTTTGTTGTATTCTGTTATAATTAGCTATACATTGTCATGTTTCAGTAAAAATGCCATGTACCTTTCAGAATTTTGGGAAGGGGCCTGGGCCTTGTATTTTGGGGGGCAATAGCATTGTTTCCACTAACATTTTTAAATTATAGTGTATTTTATTGTATGCTTACAAATACTTTTAAATTGAGAATAAGTGTTAACTTAGCTAAAGAAACTTCAGCGTACAGTTTATATAGTATTGGCATACCTATACGCTTAAGCCAACCATGTATCGAAAGTCAACCAGAGTCGTAAATATTTATGTCATGCTATAAATCAAAGAAAGCTCGTTTTCTTGGATACATTTCTACATATATTAGTGAATGAATATAAATTACTGCATCTGGGAATATTTTAAGGTTCCAATGTTTCAAATGCATCGTACAATAGATGAAAACAAGAGCACCGCCTTGCGGGTGCAGACCGCTCATCTATTTTCTTTTTAAAGGTGAAGGGACTCTCATTTTTAATCACAAAGGAGGGAGGGGTGGAGTGAAGAGGGGTGTATAGTGTTGGGGGGGGGTTGGGGGAAGGGGGGGGGGCGGATTTTTTGGGTGCGATGGTTGGACGGTATTTCAAACATAACTGTGTGGGTGTGGTAGTCATTTGTGAGATGATCTTAAAAAAAAAAAAAAAATTAGGGGGGGGGGGAGGGGGGTAGGGGGGGGGGAGGGGGGGGTAGGGCACGGGGGATGGTTTGGGTGGAGTCTATTGTGGTATGTAAGGTAAGAGTAGTTTTGTCAAAGTATCAATCAAATCTATTCATAAATAAAGAAGTTATGGCAATTTTAGCAAAATTTAATAATTTGACCTTGAGAGTCAAGGACATTCAAAGGTCAAGGTAAAATTCAACTTGCCAGGTACAGTAACCTCATGATAGCATGAAAGTATTTGAAGTTTGAAAGCAATAGCCTTGATACTTAAGAAGTAAAGAGGATCGAAACACAAAATTTAACCATATATTCAAAGTTACTAAGTCAAAAAAGGGCCATAATTCCGTAACAATGACAACCAGAGTTATGCAACTTGTCCTTTTACTGTACCCTTATGATAGTTTGTGAGTGTTCCAAGTATGAAAGCAATATCTATGATACTTTAGGGGTAAAGTGGACCAAAACACAAATCTTAACCAAATTTTAAATTTTCTAAGTATAAAGGGCCCATAATTCCGTCCAAATGCCAGTCAGAGTTACATAACTTTGCCTGCACGGTCCCCTTCTGATAGTTAATAAGTGTTGCAAGTATGAAAGCAATAGCTTTGATACTGTAGGAATAAAGTGGACCTAAACACAAAACTTAACCAAATTTTCTATTTTCTAAGTATAAAAAGGGCACATAATTCTGTCAAAATGCCAGTCAGAGTTACATTACTTTGCCTGCACAGTCCCCTCATGATAGTTAGTAAGTGTTGCAAGTATGAAAGCAATAGCTTTGATACTTAAGGAATAAAATGGACCTAAACACAAAACTTAACCAAAATTTTCAATTTTCTAAGAGTAAAAAGGGCACATAATTCTGTAAAAATGCACGCCAGAGTTATCTAACTTTGCCTGCCCAGTCCCCTCATGATAGTAAGTAAGTGTACCAAGTTTGAATGCAATAGCATTGATACTTTCTGAGAAAAGTGGACCTAAGCGCAAAACTTAACCAAAATTTTCAATTTTCTAAGTATAAAAAGGGCACATAATTCTGTCAAAATGCACGCCAGAGTTATCTTACTTTGCCTTCCCAGTTCCCTCATGATAGTAAGTAAGTGTACCAAGTTTGAATGCAATAGCATTGATACTTTCTGAGAAAAGTGGACCTAAACGCAAAACTTAACCGGACGCCGACGCCGACGCCAAGGTGATGACAATAGCTCATAATTTTTTTTCAAAAAATAGATGAGCTAATAACTCTCATCAGTCTGAAATTCACAATTTTGACGCCATTTTCACTTTGTCACGTGATGAGTTTTCATTCCGATACTTTCGGATCCACCTTGACATTTTTGGCTGAAATTGTAAACATTACTTTCGTTTTCTGAAATCTATTATTTGTGATTAACAACTTACGTCTTGTGGATTATAAGACTGATATCACTGTGAATCAGGTAGTTTTAAATATTTACCTTGAGTTTGTATTTACACTACAATTTGTTTACAAAACAAGCCAGAATAATCTAAAATACCGGGAAATGTCATTCTGAATTTGAAAACACTTGAGCATATGGTATGTTACTAAAAATAGAAATAACGTCATATGACCGTGAAATCTCAAGAGATTCGCATTTCAAGAAAGTCTGTCACATCGCTGTTTTCCTCGATATGTAAGAGTAGAAATGATAAATTTCAAATGTTTAAGATAGTATTTTGTGAAAGATTATATAAGTTAAATGTGAAAAATGTCAATCTTTCCGATCAAGTGGTCAATTTGGGCCAATAACTGCATTTAAAAGCTGTTTTGGACCGGTCTTTGTTAACTGTCAACTTTTCGGGAATTTCTGGTTGACTTTCCTAATGGGGTTGGTCCATAACTATAAAGTCGCGCCTGACAAAAATCATAAAAAGCGACATTTAAAGTTATGGTCGCCAGAACTAGTGTTATCTTAGTTTCAACCCATAGAGCTTCATTGAGAAATTTAATCAATAATGCATTTTGTTTACATACAAAAATTGTGTGCAAAACTTCAATTAAAAAAGTGTAAGATTTACCAATGAATTATGTTACTTTACATAGTTCGCATAACAAGTTGTATTTTTATGCCCCCCTTCGAAGAAGAGGGGGTATATTGTTTTGCACATGTCGGTCGGTCGGTCCGTCGGTAGGTCGGTCCTTCCACCTGATGGTTTCCGGATGATAACTCAAGAACGCTTAGGCCTAGGATCATGAAACTTCATAGGTTCATTGATCATGACTGGCAGATGACCCATATTAATTTTCAGGTCACTAGGTCAAAGGTCAATGTCACAGTGACTCAAAATAGTAAAATGGTTTCCGGATGATAACTCAAGAATGCTTAGGCCTAGGATCATGAAACTTCATAGGTACATTGCTCATGACAGGCAGATGACACCTATTGATTTTCAGGTCACTAGGTCAAAGTTCAAGGTCACAGTGACTTGAAATAGTAAAAAGGTTTACGGATGATAACTCAAGAATGCTTACTTATAGGATCATGAAACTTCATAGATACATTGATCATGACTGGCAGATGACCCCTATAAATTTTCAGGTCACTAGGTAAAAGGTCAAGTTCAAAGTGACTCGAAATAGTAAAATGGTTTCCGGATGATAACTCAATAACGCTTAGGCCTAGGATCATGAAACTTCATAGGTACATTGATCATGACTGGCAGATGACCCTATTTATTTTCAGGTCACGAGGTCAAAGGTCAATGTCATAGTGTCTCGAAATAGTAAAATGGTTGCCAGATTATAGCTCAAGAATGCTTACACCTAGGTTCATGAAACTTCATAAGTACATTGATCATGACTGGCAAATGACCCCTATTGATTTTCAGGTCACTAGGTCAAAGGTCAAGGTCACAGTGACTCGAAATTGTAAAATGGTTTCCGGATTATAACTCAAGAATGCTTATGCCTAGGATCATGAAACTTCCTAGGTACATTGATCATGACTGACAGATGACCCCATATTGATTTTCAGGTCACTAGATCAAAGGTCAAAGTCACAGTGACTCTAAACAGTAAAATGGTTTCCGGATTATAACTCAAGAATGCTTACACCTAGAATCATGAAACTTCATAGGTACATTGATCATGACTGTCAGATGACCCCTAATGATTTTCAGGTCACTAGGTCAAAGGTCAAGGTCACAGTGACACAAAACTTATTCACACAATGCTGCCACTACAACTGACAGTCCATATGGGGCATGTTTTACAAACAGCCCATTTTTTAAAGAGCGATATCGAAGCAATAAGTCCAGAATGACTTCCCCTTGAATATGGAAAATTTTGAAATCCTGCTTGTTTACGCAATTAATTCCACAGTTTTCATTCAATTATTTCCAAATTTGCACAGTATCTTAATATCAATGAGGACTTGAACCCTATTAAATATGAGCAGTATCGGAGAAGTAAGTACACAATAATCTCCCCTTGAATTTGAGAAAATTCTCCTTGTTGAGTTTGCGCGATTAAGTACACAGTTTCCATCTTATTCTTTCCAAACTTATACAGTGTTTATAGCAGTAGAGCTATTCAGGCCCTAATGGGCCTCTTGTTATGCCTTCAGTAGGGTGGCATATGGCAGTCTCACTGTTTATCTGTCAGTTCGTCTGTCTGTCTGGAATCCGTTTCAATCTCTTTTAGATACTGACCATATTTTTGGGTGTGTGAGTCTACCTACATGAGTCTTACAGATCAACTTTGAGTTTTGTTCTGGCATATTGGTTTTTGACTAAGAATCAGGCCTTGGACTTGACCATGTTCTATATAATAGCTGCTGTGCAGCTTCAATGTACAGAAGCAAACATTGTGTTTTACAAACAGCACTCTTGTTTTTAAAATTTACTGATTTATAATCTCAATGGCCAAAACAATATAGCAAATCCATACTGTACATACATGTACTATATTGGAATACTGTTAACCCGTATCGAGATAGGTATTTAATGCAATGAGATCATTTTGAAACAAGCACATTTGTTTTATTGATATCCTCCACCATAACAAAACAGTTATTGACCGTGTGACCGACATACTGACAGGCAGACTGACTGATGGGTGGATGAATAATGCCAAAAACTGTATCCATTCGCCTTTGGCGGGGGATAAAAAGTAAATGCCTTGAATTGATATCCACCACAATCACTAAAAGGTTCGTGACACATGGACGGAGGGAATGATAGATGGATGGACAGAGTCCGACAGACAAAGATAAAACTCTATATCCCTCCGCCTTTGGTGGGGGTAAAAATAACATGAACAATTAGAACATTAATGGTTGGCATATGTATATACTACATGAATAACTGTGTATGAAATGGAATACTCTATCACATAACAATATCAATTCACAAGCTATGGCTTCATTGGATTTTGATATCTATTTAAAATCAAGTTAAAATAATACCAATATATGATTATTACTGCAATATAGGATTCCATAAGGAGGCTGAATTTGTAACTGTCTTTTCCTTTGCTAATGCAAATTTTGGAGAATACGAGTTACCAATTATCTTGACATCGAGATTGCACACAACAAATATATACAATAGCTGTATAAAACTATACATAATTGTACCTAATAGTACAATTATCAAAAGTGTCAAATGGATTTTGACAAGAATAAGGTGTTGAGAGTGGGATTTAAATCATTGTGGTCAAGACAATAGACACTATGTATTAGGGGAAGTTTTTAACTCACTCACTGCCTTATGGCAGATTCCTGAGATAGTTGCTGTTTCACTGTTGATATCGAAGGTCTGATTTTGATGTATATAACGATCACCCGGTCAATGCTAAAATTTGGGGGTTTTAATCCTGGTTCCCTTTTTTGTGACGTGAAATATTAATAATGTCAGTGTATGCAGAAACAAATACTAATTCTGACTCAGAGACGCAATTATAGCAATCAACTTAAGAAGAACTATAGATTCGCAAAGATATTTAACAGCTAGTTTTAGTTCAATTCAGTAGCATCATAGCCAAATGCACATAGTAAAACAAAGAACATCTTTAAAAATAGCATTACTAATAATTTCAAAAGTTTAACTGCAGTGGTCAATACCTACCACAAAGTAAAGATATTTTAATTATGAAGTGATTATAAACTTATCAATATGTGACAAAGAAGTTGGAATGTTTGCACATCAAATGTAACTAGGAACAAGAGCTGTTTTCGTGAAACACAATGCCCCTACTGCGCCGCTTTGAAGCCATATATTTTACCTTTGACCTTGAAGGGTGACCTTGACCTTTCACCACTGAAAATGTGCAGCTCCATGAGATATGCATGCATGCCAAATATGGAGTTGCTATATTCGATGTTGCAAAATTTGACCATTGACCTTGACCTTGAAGGATGACCTTGACCTTGACCTTTCACCACTCATAATTTGCAGCTCCATGAGATATGCATGAATGCCAAATATCAAGTGGCTAGCTTCAATATTGCAAAATTTCACCTTTGACGTTGACCTTGAAGGATGAACTTGACCTTTCACCAATCAAAATGTGCAGCTCCATGTGATACACATGCATGCCAAATATTAAGTTACTATCTTCAATATTGCACAATTTGACATTTGACCTAGTAGGATGACCTTGACCTAAACCTTTTACCACTCAAAATTTTCAGCTCCATGAGATACACATGCATGCCAAATATCAAGTTGCTATCTTCAATATTGCAATAGTTATGGGCAATGTTAAAGTTTTCGGTCAAACTGACTGACGGACAGACTGATGAACAGACAGACAGACAGTTCAAAAACTATATGCCACCCTTCAGTGGCATAAACAAGTTCTGGCTAAAGTTAGTTTTTGGACGGACAGACAGATGCCATAAATTTGACCTTTAACCTTGAAGGATGAACTTGACCTTGATGTTTTACCTTTCAAAATGTGGAGCTTCATATATCAAGTTGCTATCTTTAATATTGAAAAAATGATGGCCAATGTTAAAGTTTTTCAAACGGATCGACAGACACCATATATTTGACATTTGACCTTGAAGGATGACCTTGACCTTCACCTTTCACAGCTCAAAATGTGCAACTCCATGAGATACAGACGGATGGACAGACTGACACACTGACATACTGACTGACTGACTGACGGACAGTTCAACTGCAATATGCAACCATACCGGGGGCATAAAAATGCAATGTGACATGTATCAGAAAGCATACCGGTATGCCAGTTATTAAAATAAGATTATTATTTAACAGCATGCATGTACTGGCGGATATTCCCTTCCATATATATGATATCATTGTATTAACTGTAAGTTTTAAATACTGTTTGAGGAAAAGGATGTGATGTTTTGTAATAAAATTGGTTTATGTAAGAACCTAATTTATTATGATAATAATTACATGTTCATAAGAGCAATTTAAAATGTGGTGTGTTAAACAATCTGGTTTTAAGTTTTTATCTACAAAGCTTCTTTGGTGAAGTTTAAAGTAATCAATACACACATTACCCAATAGTCAGGTGACAGTGTACATAGTTACACTGTTTACTCCTATCATACAAGCGCCATTTGACAGTAAACTTGGTTGCTGTTCAGTTCGAAATTTTGTATTACTTGTCTGTGTTAAATAACATTATTTGTGAGTTTTCTGGGATATTTATTGTACACATGCTTGTACATAAATAGTACAATTGATTTAAGATTGTAAAATCTTGTGTGTTGAAAGTGAATTACCAAAATGGCGACATCTGATATTTCTAGAAATTATGATGTGTTTAAATATTATTGTTGTACAATCTGCGAGACAGAGCGGTCTGTAGAGGTTGATGCAGATTTTTACTGTAAAAAATGTCTTAAATACTTCTGCAGAACATGTATTCACTCTCATAAACAGCATGGTCGGTGGTTTTATAAAAAATCTCCTTATGGAAAGGATAAAATAATGAAGTGGCCACTTTCTAAGAAGATGGAGACTTTTGTTTTAAAATGCATCATACACAATGATGAACAGTTAACAAGGTACTGCGCGGACCACAGTCAGCTGTGCTGCTCTAAATGTGTTGAGCTGAATCACAGGTACATGTATCTTATTTTTGATAATTTGTATCAGTATAAATTATTGCATTGTATTACCGTTATGCAATTACCATCATCCATTTTAATTTGTTTGGATTATTGTAATAAGTTATATAAGTATTTCCAAATCATTTCATTTGTGCAATCTGTTCCCGAGCTTTAATTTGTGTTTGCTAAATATAACATTTTAAAGTTCAAGCATATGGATTAGGCCAACATTTTTTAATAAATTTATTTACGGGATTTTTTAAAAATAAAAATTGGGTCGGGGGTCGAAATAAATATTTAAGAAAAAAAATCACCAAGTCAATAAAAAAAAAATATAAATAAAAGTTTAAACTTTTTTATTTTTTTTATTTTTATAAACCAACTTTTTACGTACCTTTTTAACTATATATCTTATTTATGAAAACAGTCAATAGAAACAGTGTTATTAATGCATTTTTCAAGAACATTTATTTTTAATCTTAATTCTTGTGATAAAAAATTGTACATTAAAACATTATTAAAAAGTCACTTTGTGTTTGTTTTTTATCAAATAAAGTGTAATCTAGCACTTTTTTGTTTTATTGTTTAATGTCCTGCTTAATAAAACTTTCTTGAGTAGAAATCTACATAATTAGTAACATTAATGAAAAAAAAAGAGTCCAACACAAGACAACTTTAAACTGTCAAATTGAAAAGAACCTAAAATGTCATTTACATAAATGCAACAGTAAAACACTATAATGTTGTATGTTTTTGACTAGACTGCTATACTCCGAGGAACGCTTAACACCATATTAATGTTTTTCCCAGGAGGGCAAAGGGGCATGGCGTAATACTTTCAAAAAGGGCATTTAAACGCACATTTTATGCAAATAAGGGCAAAAAACGTTCTCTGGATACCTGGTTTTGAGAGAAACATTTAATCACATTAGAGGCAGTTGTGGGAAAAACATAAACAAGCACATTTAATTGTATTGATGTATTTAACTAACTGTATTTAATAATAATATATTTATCTGTTTTGTCTTCCATTAAAGTTCCATGCTGTTTCAGTAAACTGTAGAGCATGACAACCATAATAAAGCAATATATGCATATGAATCTGATTATAAACAGATTCACTAACATATAAATGAAACCATGTTTGCCTTATCCAATATTTTAACAATAAATTAATCCTTTCAGATGTTTTAACTTTGCGAGCAAACTGAATTTAAACATTTGTTTCTGTTAACATATATCCACTGAGTAGATTACTAATAAATATGTTGTCAGCATCGAAAACGTGTTAAGCATCGTTCGTTATCACATGTTTTAATTTTAATTTCAGTAATCCCTTCTAAATGTATGATCTCTATCGTTTATTTGATCGTTATTTGCCATTTTTGCAGAGAGTCACATTTTATTTTCTGTATTGTCCGCCATCTTGTTAAAGTGATGTAATCGACAGGTGCGCATCTCTACGTAAAATGTATAATATGTCCATCTAATACGCAATTGGCATTTAATTGAATATTTTTTATGTTTGACTTGACCATGTAATTTGCGACAATTTCTATTTTGAAATAATGCCGCGGACGCTGTTCATTATTATTGTTGTCAACCCAAACTTTCGAGCACGCCATTTTGCATGCCTAAACAAAGCTTTTACATAAACATAAATACGATTGGTTCTTTCTATTTTAAACAGCCAATGAAATTTGCCCATTGTAATAATACGGATCCGATAAAACGCTTGCGAATATAAATTTTGATTTTTGTCGTTGACAGTTTTATTTTTTCATGCTGGAATCACTGTTGGCGGAATGTATGAATATAAAATTGCCCATAGATACTTTTATTTTTATTTCATTTACATAAAATACGGTCGGCGCTCCCGTAAATCAATTTATTAAAAAATGTTGGCCTAACAAGACATTGGCAATATTCAGCAACGTACAATGTATGTAGTATATAGTATAGCAATACCTTTAATCAACCTGTCTGCATAATGTCTGATGCATATATTCCTTTACTCTATTTTAATTTTATGAAGAATAGATCACTCTTGATGGTTGCTTGTTTGAGCCTGCATTTCTATGTCCCCACCACTATAGTGGGGGACATATTGTTTTTGCCCTGTCTGTTGGTCTGTTGGTTTGTTTGCCCAAACTTTAACATTTTGCAATAACTTTTGCTAAATTGAAGATAGCAACTTCTTATTTGGCATGTATGTGTATCTCATTGAGCTGCACATTTTGAGTGGTGAAAGGTCAAGGTCATCCTTCAAGGTCAAAGGTCAAACAAGACTTAATAAAAGCGGCGCATAAGGTGATATAGTGTTTCTGACAAACCCATTTCTTGTTAACCATCTCATGGAGACCTTTTCTCAGTTTTATTTCTTTATGTTGGTTGGATGTTGTCTGTCATCAACAATTTGCATATGAACACTATAGAGGCGCCGCATGTATTGCTCAATATTCACGGAACTTTGTATTAACAGTTTGTGTTGATTAAATATATGCTCAATAGTGCCTTTTCATTGATTTTGTATGCCCGGGCCCCCTTCGAAGAAGAGGAGGTATATTGTTTTGCACATGTCGGTCTGTCCGTCGGTCCATCCACCAGATGGTTTCTGGATGATAACTCGAGAATGCTTACGCCTAGGATCATGAAACTATATAGGAACATTGATCATGACTGGTAGATGTCCCTATTGATTTTCAGGTCACTAGGTCAAAGGTCAAGGTCATAGTGACAAAAACGTATTCACACAATAGCTGCCACTACAACTGACAGCCCATATGGGGGGCATGCATGTTTTACAAACAGCCCTTGTTAAAGTTACTTCTTGTAATTTGGGTAAATATAGGAAATTATAGTTATTAAAGTTATAACATAGTCAATGACATTATTTAGTTGGTCAGATTAACCAAAGGTTTTCACGTCGCGATAAAATGGCGACAACATTTTGGGGGTCAGTTAAACCCCAGTATGCTTCAAGAAATCATTTTCCTGGGGCTTATGTAACATGGTTATGTGGCTGTCTACTATGTTTCAATAAATCCTTGCCCTGGGGACAACACTTGCAACACTGTGGAGGTCGTCTATTGTACATGTTTTAACTAAATTTGTATCGCAAAATAACTTCATTTCCTCTGAAACCACATGGCCAAAAAGTGTAACTCTTGGTTTGTGGCTATTAATTTTGATAATTTCTTTTTATTTTTAGATATTTGGACTTTCAACATTGAGGGGTTTTATCAATACTTTGACAAGTTCAGAGCTCCAGATAAGGTTTTGTGAAATTTTTAACGTTACTACCAGATTTTCAAAAAGAATTCTTAACTCTGAAATTTTATTCTTAACGTTACTACTTAGTTTCAGAAAATAATTCTTAACTTTTCTAAATGACCTTAAAAAATAAATAATAATGGTTATTTTTATGCAAAAAATCAAAATAAACATAATAGCAACTTTATTTATACGAGTTTAACAGTGTCTATTTAGTATTATACAATTTTATTTATCAAATACCTTCACATGCCCAAACTGTGCTTAGATTGCATGCCTTGGATGATTTTTAGCTCATCTATTTTTTGAAAAAAAATTATGAGCTATTGTCATCACCTTGGCGTCGGCGTCGGCGTCGGCGTTGGCGTTGGCGTCGGCGTCCGGTTAAGTTTTGCGTTTAGGTCCACTTTTCTCAGAAAGTATCAATGCTATTGCATTCAAACTTGGTACACTTACTGACTATCATGAGGGGACTGGGCAGGCAAAGTTAGATAACTCTGGCGTGCATTTTGACACAATTATGTGCCCTTTTTATACTTAAAAAATTGAAAATTTTGGTTAAGTTTTGCGTTTAGTTCCACTTTTCTCAGTGAGTATCAATGCTATTGCATTCAAACTTGGTACACTTACTTACTATCATGAGGGGACTGGGCAGGCAAAGTTAGATAACTCTGGCATGCATTTTGACAGAATTATGTGCCCTTTTTATACTTAGAAAATTGACAATTTTGGTTAAGTTTTGTGTTTAGGTCCATTTTATTCCTTAAGCATCAAAGCTATTGCTTTCATACTTGCAACACTTACTAACTATCATAAGGGGACTGTGCAGGCAAAGTAATGTAACTCTGACTGGCATTTTGACAGAATTATGTGCCCTTTTTATACTTAGAAAATTGAAAATTTGATTAAGTTTTGTGTTTAGGTCCACTTTATTCCTACAGTATCAAAGCTATTGCTTTCATACTTGCAAGATTTATGAACTATCATAAGGGGACGGTGCAGGCAAAGTTATGTAGCTCTGACTGGCATTTGGACGGAATTATGGGCCCTTTATACTAAAGAAATTTAAGATTTGGTTAAGATTTATGTTTTGGTCCACTTTACCCCTAAAGTATCATAGATATTGCTTTCATACTTGGAACACTCACAAACTATCATAAGGATACAGTAAAAGGACAAGTTGCATAACTCTGGTTGTCATTGTTATGGAATTATGGCCCTTTTTTGACTTAGTAACTTTTAATATATGGTTAAATTTTGTGTTTCGATCCACTCGAAGTATCAAGGCTATTGCTTTCAAACTTCAAATACTTACATGCTATCATGAGGTTACTGTACCTGGCAACTTGAATTTTACTTTGACCTTTGAATGACCTTGACTCTCAAGGTCAAATTATTAAATTTTGCTAAAATTGCCATAACTTCTTTATTTATGATGAGATTTGATTGATACTTTGATAAAACTACTCTTACCTGACATACCACAATAGACTTCACCCAAACCATCCCCCGTGCCCTCCCCCCCTCCCCCTCCCCCCCCCCTATTTTTTTTTTTTTTTTTTTTTTTTTTTTAAGATCATCTCACAAATGACCACCACACCCTCACACTATACCCCCCACCCCCCCCACCCCCCACACCCCCCTCCCCCCACCCCCCCCCCCCCCAATATTTTTTTTGATTTTTTTTTTTTTTTTTTTTTTTTTTTAAGATCATCTCACAAATTATCACCACACCCTCAACACTATACCCCCCCCCCATTTTTTTTTAAACGGTTATGTTTGAAATACCGTCCAAACCATCGCACCCAAAACCCCCCCCCCCGATTTTTTTTTTTTTTTTTTTTTCGCTTTTTTGGAAGATAATGTAATAAATGTCCACAACCCCACACTATACACCCTTCTTCACTCCACTCCTCCCTCCTTGGTGATTGAAAATGAGAGTCCCTTCACCTTTAAAAAGAAAATAGATGAGCGGTCTGCACCCGCAAGGCGGTGCTCTTGTTTTACATATTTCACAATTAAAACGGGTCTCCCCTTCAATCTTTTCAATGATTAGCCACGGGAATTGTCCCTTCCACTCGTTCAATGTTTTTTTTTATATTTTAAGTTTGGACCCGTTGTGTCGCGTTTTTGTTTAGTTTTTCCGACTGTGTCGGCAACTGAACATACAACATCGTTTAAGATCTTTTCTATAATGTCTTTCTTAACATTCAACTTCGGCTCACTTTGCATGCAATATGTTAAAAGCGTGTTTTTTCACGCTTTGCAGTTTTTTAGGAGGCTCTCTGGGCGCCGCCATTGTTGTTTGACAGATAGACTGTATACGCCGCTTTTATTGGAAAAAATGCGCTTTGTAAAACAAAAACCCGATAACCATTCTATATAAGCACCGAAAAGATCTTTAATACGCAAAAAGAACTCAATAAAAATCGATACAAACTGAAAATAATATTCGTAACTTGATTTCGTTATTCTTAATAATACGACAAGATTTTAAAATAAATACGTAACGGACTTGGAATAAATTCGTAATTACGAAAATACCACCCTTATCTGGAGCTCTGAAGTTGCTATTTATGTAATCTTATCCATGTCTTGGATCTGGTAGTCTTGATTTGTATATACTGATAAATACAGATACTCTAACAGGTTGTACACTATTTATTTTATGCTTTCCAGTGGTTTATAGAGAAATATCAGTGAATAGAAACTGATAATTTCGCTGTTTCAAACAATGAAAATTATCAGTGAAAATTATTGATAATTTTCACCGTTTATGTTAAATGATGTCATTTTTTTGACGAAATGACATCATAATCCCAGCGAAATTTTTGAGTTAAACTCTTAAACAATGTATATAAACTGTAAAAAAAAAAGCATTAAATAAAAAGAAAATTTGTTGGGCTCGGTGAATTATCGATTTTAATTCACCAGTGATCATAGAAAAAATATTTTTTCACTCGTGGCTGCGCCACTTGTGAAAATATTATTTTCTACGATCATTCGTGAATTAAAATCTATAATCCACCGAATCCAACAAATATCCTCTATATATTGTACTAAAGGAATTATAACAGCAGTTAAAGTACATTTACCAGGGTTTTTTTTGGCCCGATTTTATAGCCGAAATTCGGCTATGTTCCCAATCCCAAAAATTATACTTTTTTCCCAAAATGTGGCAAAAAATTCCCAATTTCCCCAAAAAAAAAAAAAAATATTTTTTTTTTTTTTTTTTTTTTTGGAGAAAGAAATCTCATGTGTATTTTATCTCAATTTTAATTCAATTACATCTAACAAAGTATTATATGATTTTGTTCTTTTAATTTGAATGATTTTAAAGGGTTATATAAAATTTAGTATTTCCCTAATCAGTGGACTTTTCGTGAGGAAAAAAGGCTAATGAATTTATTTTCCCAATTTCATGAAAATGCCGATAAAATTCCCAATTCCAAAGCCATGGGCTATCTTCCCAAAAAGTGGAAAAAAAACCCTGTTTACAGTATGTTATATTTATGTGTTTACAAATTAAAAAGTGGTGAAATCAACTAAAAGTGACTTTTATTCAGAAGAAATATCGTGCAATAATGCCCTGTCTTTACTTATTTATAAGCAAAAAACATATTTAATATGCTAAAAATGTAATAATGTTTTAACACTAAGAATCAAACAGATTTAACACATCAGTCACACATAGTATATATATACTTTTATTCCTCCATATACAAGACACGAAGATCAAAACACAATATAACTATATATAAACAATGGTTAGATAGACACAAACATAAACGATATATATGGATGTTAATATCAACATCAGCAAAAAAAGAGAACTTTATAAACAATATTATTTAGTAAAACTGTGTTTTGTTACATGGAAGAGTATCTAAGTTGTCCCATCTAGGAGGCAAAAGCGAAATTTTAGACAGGGAGCTAGGAGTATCATGATATCACGATCATTATATAAAGTTAGATATATCCCCAGGATATCTGTAGCCTAGCACCGAAACACGAAATTGCTAGACAGACGGTTCCTGGCTGAAAAAAAAAAACACAAACTATTTAAGTGTACTGTATACAGTACAGCCAAAGCGGAACAAAACGAGTCGATGCAGCGTCAGTCGTTGAAGCCGCGTCGATATGCGGCGGCAAGTCGCATTTCGCCGCAAAACTTCGCATCTGTCCGCCGAGGCATGCGGCGAACCGCGACATGATGCCGAGTCGATGCGCATCATGAAATAAAAAATCTTTTTTAAATTATTAGTTACATGTAGTTAACAAACTTTGAAAGAACAATTATAATAATAATTAAAATCAAAATAAATTTATTGTGCACCGAATGTATTAGCATATACATGTAAGCATAGTTAATGTGTCTGGCCAATTAAGTTTTTTTCCCGCCCGTAGTGTATGTATTTCACACATAAACAAGGTCACGTAATTATGTTTTCGCACATACAAGTGGTCAAGGCTCCAGCATTGGTGGATTAATAAATTAATTGCATGTTGATTTTGCTATTATATTTTAGCTGAGATCATTAGCAGTTTGAAGCCATATCAATAATCAAGACGGTGAAGACGTAGTTGTTGTTTTGTTAATTATCAGCTTATAATAACTATTGTTTGAATATGCGTATATAAACATGTTTTATTTTGTTCATATTATACAGTTAATATGGCTACTCATTACCCGATAATCCCGTATATTCCAGTTTTAAAGCAAATGCTGGTAAATATTTACGATACACAAACATTCTCGATATTTCCTTAAGTATCAAATACATTTTGGATTTGTTACTATTTATAGAGATGATGAAAAAAAATAACGTCTAATCGAGCCCTTTTTTTTTCACTGAACACGCGATTTACGCCTGACGTGATGTTCATGTATTTATACAACACAAAATACACCCAAACTTTCCAAACGACGTTCTACATGTCTGCATAATTTTCGCGCGCTTTTAATAAAACAAAGGATATTTTAGCACTGTTTATTTGACACTAGAATTTGCCAAAGGACGCGTTAGCATTAAAATTCGGAAGTGTGTTTGGGATTACAAATTTAATAATGATAATCAAACGATACATAAACAGTTGCGCGTAATTAATTCTACGCTACACATACATGTATGTACATTAAGTGGATATCTTTTCACTCGATCCGCCGCGTACGTATGCGGCGGATTTACTCCGCAAAAGTACGCGAGGTTAATACAGACTCTGCGTCGTTGCGTGGATCGATGCCGAGTGCCACGGCGATACGCCGCGTGAACACACGATTCGGCCGCCGCGTACTAATAATCTGGCCGTGGCGTAGCCGTGGTTGATGTGTGTGCCGCTTTGGCTGTACTGTATACTATATATAAGTTAAATAATTGCAATGTAATCATTTAGTGTGTCCCCTACTGTAAAAACATTTTGCAGACTAGTGATGAAAGTTTTGTATGATTGAGGTTGTCAAAGTTAATATTAAGAAACATCCGGAGTGTATAATTGCACTGCTCAGAAAGACTAGAGCGACACATCTCAGGTTGAAAGCACTTAGTCCGTTTGTGTCTATTATGGTATTCCATAACTGTTAACGAGTGTTAGAATTCATATTACAGAGCAGAATACGATGGTGCACTATATTCAAATTCAATAAATAAACCAGTAAGAGAATTTTCTCCATGCTATTTTTTGTATGCAGTTAACATTCTTATTTTCATGTACCACTTTAAACTGTGTTAAAACTTTTGTACTTCTCAGCCTCAAAACAGAGTATTTATGGAAACAATTGGCTATTTTTTGTCATTACTCACTTATTATCCCCTGCAAAAGGTGGTGTGATTTAGAATTGGCGTTGTGCCTCAGTCTGTCAGTGCGTCCGTCTGTCACTTAATTTTCAGGGCTAAATCTCACAAACTAATAAAATAAGATACCATCATAACACTTCATTTGTGTATTATTGATATCAGTGAGGAGAAGTGCCATACAAAAGAACCATAACCCTAGTAGGGCTGCACTTTCTTAAATAAGAGTTATTGCCTTTTTTTTAGTTCACCTGATTGCTCAGTTGAGCATTTGTTATTGGTCTTTTTCTGTCGTCTGTCCGTCCGTCCATCTACATTTGTTCGTAAACATTCTAGAGGCCACATTTCTTGTCTGATCTTCATGAAACTTGGTCAGAAGCTTTGTCCCAATGAATTCTTGGTCGAGTTCGAAACTGGGTCATGCCGGGTCAAAAACTAGGTCACTAGGTCAAAAACAAGAAAAACACCTGTAAATACTGTTGGAGTCAAATTTCATGCCCAATCTTCATGTTACTTTGTTAAAATGTTTGTCTTAATGATAGGCTGGTTAAGTTTAAAAGTGGTTCTGGTCTGTTGAAAAACATGGCCGCCAGTGGGCGGGACAGTACTGTTTTCCTTATTTGGCTATAGAGAAACCTTGTAAACACTCTAGAGGCCACATTTCTTGTCTGCTCTTCATGAAACTTGGTCAGAAGATTTGTCCCAATGATACCTCGATTGAGGTTGAAACTGGGTCATGCTCGGTCAAAAACTAGGTCACTAGGTCAGGAAAAAAAAAGGAAAAACCTTGTAAACACTGTAGAAGTCACATTTTATGCCCAATCTTTATGTTACTTTGTCAAAATGTTTGTCTTAATGATATGTTAGTTGAGTTCAAAAGTGGTTCCGGTCTGTTGGAAAACATGGCCACCAGTGGGTGGGGCAATTTTCCTTATTTGGCTATAGAGAAACCTTGTGAACACTCTAGATGTCACAATGATATTTGGTCAGAACAGTTGTTTTCTAGATATGAGAGTTGAGTTTGAAAATGGTTCCGGTCTTTGAAGAAAATGGCTGCCGGGGGGGGGGGGGGGCATTTTTTTCGTTATTTTTATACAGTTAAAAAAGCTTGTGAACACTCTAGAAGTCACATTTTTTGCTCAATCATCATGAAACCTGGTGAAACGATTGGTTTTATTTATATCTCAGATGAGTTCGAAATTGGTTCAGATCGGTCACATGGCCGCCTGGGGGTGGGGCAGTTTTCTATATGACTATAGAGAAACCTTGTGAACACTCTAGAAGTCAAATTTTGTACCTAATCATCATGAAACTAAGTCAAGACATTGGTTTTATTGATATCTCGGACAAGTTGGTAAATGGCTCAGATTGGTTAAAAAAACAACACTTTTTAGCTCACCTGATTGCTCAGGTGCAGTACTTGCACGTATTTTGTTTAAGCACTAGCCCAATCGGGCTACCAGCTTGGAAATTTCAATAGCCCGAATCAATTTTAACTAGCCTGAAATAAAAGCTATAATTATGTTACATTTGTACCTATGTTTGTATTGAAAAAACATAGCATAATTAAGATAAAACAAAAAAAAACTTGATTTTGTTTATATTCACAGTAAATGTCTGACAAAATAATTAACACAAGGTCTCCATACATCTCAATTCCATCATGGTCATTGTCTCAGTCACCGTCATCCAGGTCTGACATGTCAGGTATGCTCATAAAGGCGGCCTGAAAAAACAATGTTATATATGATATAAATTTTCCTCTCAAATATCTGAATAAAGTAAATCTCAAACAAGCAATAATACCTGTGCATAAGAAGTAGAACACAAAGGTAACTTTTCTGCCCTTCTGAGTCTTCTTAATCTAAAACGACATTTGTAGCAGTAGTTTCATTACCTAAGCCACATCTGGTTTGTCACCGATTGAATCAGCATCTAAAATGCAGTATGAGAACACTGTCACATTTGAATAAAAGGCAGGGTTCGTTCTTTGACAGATTGATTTTATCTGTTAAAAATTATACTTGCAAGTTAGTGCATGCTATTTAATTGCCTTTTTTTTTTTTTACATTACGTATGGAATGTACATACCAGCCAGTCAGCAATGTAGGCTTAGAATCAAAGTCCCCACTTGGAGACATCAAAACGAAGCCATGACCGATTATTTTTCCATGACCATTGGAAGTTTCATTTCATTTACTGTTCATATTTTTTGTTGCAAACTTAATTCTCATTTTGCAGTTGATGTTCGTGTGTTGCACCCTCAAAATTATGCAGGAAAGACATTAAAATAAATGTATCACTGCGAGTTCTCCATCCAGTAACAATAATAGTTTTAGCGTCTTATGAGATTGACTTACAACATTGTTCGATAAGCGTCTAATCAATGAGTGCTCAAGGGAAGTAACAAATGCAGTTTTGAAAAAGCGTCTATATGAATCTATTTCGGACTTGTTACTAAGTTTGGACACAAAAAATTGCTCTTGACCGATCGGGCTACCGGCTTGGAATTTTCACTCGACCAATGCAAAAATCACTCGACTCGGTCAACAGTTGAATGGGTTATGTCCAAGACTGCAGGTGAGGTTTTAGGATCTGTCTTTGTCCATTGTTAGTCCGTCCACATTTGGTTTGTAAACACTCTAGCATTCATATTTCTCAAGCATTCTTTATCAAAGTTGCTGAGAAGCTATATGGCCACAAGATCTCAGTCAAGTTTGATATGAGCAAAATCACAGAATAAATGCCACAATTATTGCCCTTAGATTGTGAAAATTTTCATGATATTATACAAAATCCTTTTAAACACTCTAGAGGTCACAATTTTGATTCAGATTGTATTAATTTTGGTCATAATATTTATTTCTGTAAGCACAGTGTGATGTTTTGTCATGAGGGGTCAAAATATAGGTCACCTGGTCAAATCTTACAAAACATCTTGGCCCTCTTGTTATGTATTATTTCAGGGCTATATCTCACATATCATACAAGATTCCTACATGAAACTTCATGGGTGTATAGATATCAATAAGGAGAAATGCCTTGTACTAAAGAACTAAAACCATCCACTTTTTAAACAAGAGTTGTAAATTTTGTATGATGTGCCTTTTCAGGACTATATCTCAGATATGGTACACTATTGTAGCATGAACTTTCATGTGTCACTGTATGTAGATATCAATTAGAAGTTCTATGCACAAGAATCATAAACCTACACTTTCTTAAATAAGAGTGATTGACTGTGTTTGTATCATGTAACTTTTCAGGGCTATATTTCAGATATGATACAAGATTTAAAAATGAAACTTCAAGGGTGTGTAGAAATCAATAAGGACAATTGCTATGCATGAAAATAATTACCGTACACATAATTACTTAATTTAAGGATTATACTGTATATCAAGAGATAAGCACCCATCCATAAACACTCTTTTTTGTGGGGATATAAATTTAACAAATGTACTTCTTATTATGCCCCCCTTCGAAGAAGAGGGGGTATATTGCTTTGCTCATGTCGGTCTGTCGGTCGGTCTGTCGGTCTGTCGGTCTGTCCGTCCACCAGGTGGTTGTCAGACGATAACTCGAGAACCCTTGGGCCTAGGATCATGAAACTTCATAGGTACATTGATCATGACTTGCAGATGACCCCTATTGATTTTGAGGTCACTAGGTCAAAGGTCAAGGTCACGGTGACCAGAAATAGTAAAATGGTTTTTGAATGATAACTCAAGAACGCATACGCCTAGGATCATGAAACTTCATGGGTAGATTGATCATGACTTGCAGATGACCCCTATTGATTTTGAGGTCACTAGGTCAAAGGTCAAGGTCACGGTGACCCGAAATAGTAAAATGGTTTCCGGATGATAACTCAAGAACGCATACGCCTAGGATCATGAAACTTCATGGGTAGATTGATCATGACTCGCAGATGACCCCTATTGATTTTGAGGTCACTAGGTCAAAGGTCAAGGTCACGGTGACCCGAAATAGTAAAATGGTTTTCGGATGATAACTCAAGAACATTTAAGCCTAGGATCATGAAACTTCATGGGTTGATTGATCATGACTTGCAGATGACCCCTATTGATTTTAAGGTCACAAGGTCAAAGGTCACGGTCACCCGAAATAGTAAAATGATTTTCGGATGATAACTCAAGAACGCTTTTACCTAGGATCATGACACTTCATAGGTACATTAATCGTGACCCGCAGATGACCCTTATTGATTTTCAGGTCACTAGGTCAAAGGTCAAGGTCACAGTGACAAAAATCGTATTCACACAATGGCTGCCACTACAACGGAAAGCCCGTATGGGGGGCATGCATGTTTTTCAAACAGCCCTTTTTTATGTCCTTGATTGGTGTACATTAATGTAAAGAGGCTGCACAAGATTGACTCTACAACTTTCAATACATAAAAAGACTTTACATGGATAAATAATTGTTAACACAATCATTTAATGTTAGTATCAGTTAATTGTTTAAATATAAATATTTGAAGTATGATTATTAAATCAAGAAATTTAGTTGCGTAAGATAATCTATCACTTATGACCAACTCAATAGCTAAAAAAAAAATTTGCAAAACAGAAATGATCCATAGAGTATATTCATTTAACAATATTATAGGTCTGTTGGAATGTTAAAGAAATGTTCAAAAGCTGAATAACAGATCTATTAACATATTTCTCTTCAGTGACTATACTTATGGCACAAAATTGACATTGCATAATTGATCATTTGAATTGATAACGCACTTGAATATTTAAAATGGAAATGCTATACCTTAAAATGTTTTTTGGGTCTAATTATGACTTTTGAAAATTATTCAGTACCCATGCTTCAATAGCTCCTACAATGAAATAACCCTACCCAGTGAATACCTGTAAATTGTAATATATAAATTAGATATAATTGCTCCGCAAATCTCTTTGTGTGAGTGTAGAATCCTGTCAGGCAATTTTCTACAATCCATTGAATTGCTTGTATACCATACCTGACAAGTCACTCAAAGCCTTTGACTAGTAATGGTTGCACTATGAAACCAATATATGAAAATTTCAATTTAAAATGCACTGCGATCAGCAATTAAAGGGACTTGTTCACATATTTGGACATAAGGCAAAATATAACTTTTGGCGTATATTGGGTAATTCACTCCCTGTTTTTGACAACAGTAGGGTTTTTGTAAATTGAATAGAGTTTTAGCCCCCGTTTTTTAAACTCATTTGGGTAATTTAGGGAATGACATATATAATATAATAAAGATGTACTAAGGTTACCATAGTATTTATACAAATGAAATTCAAAAAGGTACCTGTACATAACAACAAACAATTACTGAATTTATTATCAAAGTTCATTCATTTTTGCATTGAATAAGAACGAGTTCATGAACATCTCTTTACAATTGATGAAGTTATGGCTGTTAAAAGCGATTTATTGTGTATTCAGTTGCATGATAAGTAGTTTAAAAAACATTCAGCTTATGGAAGGAATGACATGAAAGAATGGCCAGTTTCGAAACAGGTGGAGGAATTTCTATTGAAGTGTCAAGCGCACAAGGACCACAAAATTGAAATGTTATGTGATGACCACAGTCAGTTGTGCTGCACAAAGTGTGCCTTCAATGATCACAGGTATTTCTGAAATACTTTGGCACATAAACGTGTTTAGAAATCAATGAACGATATAATGTCACAATGTTAATGAGAATTAAGTACATGTATTGTCAAGTTTGCAATATTGATTTATAGTATTTTAACAAACACATTTTTTCCTGAATTTTTTGTGAAAAGTATCAAATACAATGACATTTTACGACTACACTTTCTTTCAAATTTTTGGAAATAACTTTTGAAATTAATTTGAAATTGTTTCTTTTCTGGACTTGTTATATGTTTTCACAGAAATACTGTATAATTAAGAAATTTCCTTCTTTTTCATGGGAGTTTAATATTTCCTGTGATGGTATTTATAACCTGTGTCCTTAATAATCATGCACCAGAAAAACAAGAAGTTTGAAGGTGGGTTTCAATTCAAACAGTACAGAACTAAATTTAAGTATATATTAAATGCTCAGGTATGGGAGGTCTTTTAGCTTGGAGTTATTATAGAATAGATTTACATATCATGGGTTCTTTGTCCAAAGTAGATCTCATGTTTGATTCCTGATTGAATTGTTTTAACTTGTAAAACAAAGTGCATTCAACACAAATTATGAGCTCTATAATCACTGTCAGACCAGTCACACTGCATGAGCAATTCTCACAAGCCTTTTAGACAAGACTACCTTTATGTGTACTAGAATTCTTGTCTAGTGTTTTGTTGCCAATATTGAAGAAATCTCTATCCAGCTGCAATAAGAAATTAAAGCTGTCAAGAAACTACTTATGATTACCTAGATAACTTCGATTACCTAGAAATAGTGATTGCCTGGTTTAAGAGCCCTGTATATTGTTAAGCCCCCCTTCGAAGAAGAGGGGGTATATTGTTTTGCACATGTCGGTCCGTATGTCCGTCCATATGTCCGTCCATGGGATGGTTTCCGGATGATAACTCAAGAACACTTAGGCCTAGGATCATGAAACTTCATAGGTACATTGACCATGACTCGCAGATTACCCCTATTGATTTTGAGGTCACCAGGTCAAAGGTCAAGGTCACGGTGACTCGAAATAGTAAAATGGTTTCCGGATGATAACTCAAGAACGCTTATGCCTAGGATCATGAAACTTCATAGGTACATTGATCATGACTGGCCAATGCCCCTATTGATTTGAGGTCACTAGGTCAAAGGTCAAGATCACGATGACCCGAAATAGTAAAATGATTTCCGGATGATGACTCAAAAATGTATTGCCTAGAATCATGAAACTTCATAGGTACATTGATCATGACTCGCAGATGACTCCTGTTGATTTTCAGGTCACTAGGTCAAATGTCAAGGTCACGGTGACCCAAAATAGTAAAATGGTTTCCAGATGATAACTCAAGAACGCTTATGCCTAGGATCATGAAACTTCATAGGTACATTGATCATGACTCGCAGATGACCCCTATTGATTTTCAGGTCACTAGATTAAAGGTCAAGGTCACGGTGACTCAACTTAGAAAAATGGTTTCGGGATGATAACTCAAGAACGCTTACGCCTAGGATCATGAAACTTGATATGTACATTGATCATGACTCGCAGATGACCCCTATCGATTTTCAGGTCACTAGGTCAAAGGTCAAGGTCACGGTGACAAAAAACGTATTCACTCAATGGCTGCCACTAAAACTGACAGCCCATATGGGGGGCATGCATGTTTTACAAACAGCCCTTGTTTACTTTACACTCTACACATATGTTAAAATGTCATTTTTTGTATAAATAGGAGACATTACTACAATTATGATGAAAACAACAGAAACAAAATATAGAGGTGCGCATTGACATAATACAATTTTTGCTTTTATTTACCGTAACAACAATATACATTTATAATAAATATATATACTGACTAAATATAGTGTGTAGGATAAATTTATGTTATCAGTGTATCTTTTCAAAGTCAGAATGACCTTGAAACGGCATATACAAGGTCATTTTGTCATTAATACCACTCAGTCCTTTGATTCTTTGATTAGTTTATTTGCTGAATTGACAGCTTCAGTTTTACTAAAATGTCAAATTGTCAAATGTTTATTTGAATATGGTATTTGTATTAAAATCTATATAAATATGCAATAGAACCATTCTTCTTAATTATAAGATAATCATTTAATTGTTTGCTTATTAGTGCATTTTGATTGCAAACATTGATCTTATAATTTTATTTACAAAAGCGGGAAAGTCACAGTAAAGTATTCCGAAATGCATGCAAGTCTGTTTATCACAGCATGCTGGCTGCTATTATGATAAACTTTGGTTTATTATGCCCCCCTTTGAAGAAGAGGGGGTATATTGCTTTGCACATGTCGGTCGGTCTGTCGGTCCACCAGGTGGTTTCCGGATGATAACTCAAGAACGCTTGGGCCTAGGATCATGAAACTTCATAGGTAGATTGATCATGACTCGCAGATGACCCCTATTGATTTTAAGGTCACTAGGTCAAAGGTCAAAGTCACGGTGACCTGGAATAGTAAAATGGTTTCCGGATGATAACTCAAGAACGCATATGCCTAGTATCATGAAACTTCATAGGTAGATTGATCATGACTCGCAGATGACCCCTATTGATTTTGAGGTCACTAGGTCAAAGGTCAAGGTCACGGTGACACGGAATAGTAAAATGGTTTCCGGATGATAACTCAAGAACGCATACGCCTAGGATCATGAAACTTCATAGGTAGATTGATCTCGATTGATTTTGAGGTCACTAGGTCAAAGGTCAAGGTCACGGTGGCACAGAAAAGTAAAATGGTTTCCGGATGATAACTCAAGAACGCATACGCCTAGGATCATGAAACTTCATGGGTAGATTGATCATGACTCGCAGATGACGCCTATTGATTTTGAGGTCACTAGGTCAAAGGTCAAGGTCACGGTGACCCAAAATAGTAAAATGGTTTCCGGATGATAACTCAAGAACGCATGCGCCTAGGATCATGAAACTTCATGGGTAGATTGATCATGACTCGCAGATGATCCCTATTGATTCTGAGGTCACTAGGTCAAAGGTCAAGGTCACAGTGACCTGAAATAGTAAAATGGTTTCCGGATGATAACTCAAGAACGCATACGCCTAGGATCATGAAACTTCATGGGTAGATTGATCATGACTCGCAGATAAGCCCTATTGATTTTGAGGTCACTAGGTTAAAGGTCAAGGTCACGGTGACCCAAAATAGTTAAATGGTTTCCGGATGATAACTCAAGAACGCTTGCGCCTAGGATCATGAAACTTCATAGGTACATTGATCATGACTCGCAGATGACCCCTATAGATTTTCAGGTCACTAGGTCAAAGGTCAAGGTCACTGTGACAAAAAACGTATTCACTCAATGGCTGCCACTTAAACTGACAGCCCATATGGGGGGCATGCATGTTTTAAAAACAGCCCTTGTTTATTTTTTTCCCATGTTTGATTAATTGGCTTTGTTGCTTTGTTCTAGCGTTAAATGATTACATTTCTACGATCTCTGTTTATCAGAGAAAATGTCAATGCAGTATCTCTTTTTGAAATAATACAGACAATACGGACATCAGATTTTCTAGCAATTTTCAGTATTAAGGAACAGTTGATTTTAGACCATGAATACATAAAGAACTTGGAATTATATGTTATAGTAATACCAGTTTTATTTGGATTATTTTGTTAATCACGTGTGCAATTCAAACAAATAAAATACTATTATAAAAAAGGACAAATAACGAACAAGAACATTTGGTAGAGTCGAATCAGTCTGTATACAAGGTTTTAAGAGCTAAGGTCAAGGTGACCTTCAAGGTTTTGGTCAAGGCTTTAAGGTCAAGGTGACTATCACACTTACATGTAGTGTGAAAATCATTTACGATCAATAACTTGTCAACAAATTAACCTATTGGCTTGATACATGTACTTCACTTCTGCATTGGCCTTGGACAGTATATAACCCCTATTGAAATTGTAATCACTAGGTCAAAGGTCAAAGTCACTATCACACTAAGTGTGAAAATCGTTTCCAATCAATAATTCATCAACAAATTGACTTGATTCTTCATATTTGCATTGGCCTTGAACAGTAAATGACCTCTATTGAAATTGAGGTCACTTCTTCAAAGGTCAAGGTCACTATCACATTAAGTGGCATCCAATCAATACTTCGTCAACGAATTGACTGATTAGCTTGATACTTCATATGTGCATTGGCCTTGGACAGTAGATGACCCCGATCTAAATTGAGGTTGCTAGGTCAATGGTCAAGGTCACTATCCTATTTGATACTTTATGTACATTGGCCTTGGACAGTAGATGAGTCCAATTGAAATAAGTTATGCAGTCAGTGTGAAATAGTTTTTTAATCAATAACTTGTCAGCTTATTCACCGACTGGCTTGATACTTGTCATGTGAAATATCCTTGGACTGTAGATGACCCCTCTCAAAATTGGGGTCACTAGGTCAAAGGACATGGTCACTGGCACAATAAGTGGGAAAAGCGTTTTTTATCAATAATTCGTCAACGAATCGACTGATTGGCTTTATACTACCCTTGCTTATTGGCTTGGACAGTAGATGACCCCTGTCAAAATTGGGGTCACTAGGTCAAATGTTAAGGTCACTGTAACAATAAGTGTGAAAATTGTTTCTGATCAATAACTCATCAATGAATTGACTGATCTGTTTGATACTTCAGATGCTCATTGGCCTTGGACAGTAGATGAACCCTATTGAAATTGGGATCACTAGTTAAAAGCCCTGTTTGGGGGGGGGGGGCATATGCCTCTGACCGCAGAACACTTTTTCTCATTGTGTGTAGTATAAAGTAAATTGCAAAATATAATTCTATTCTTATTTCCCAATTTTTAAAATATCATTGACTCTAGGCTTGATACTGTATGAAATGTCAATATCACGCATGAATAAACAGTAGACCAATCTCTTGGATTCTCCTTTAAAATATTTGACAATGGCGTCTTTTCTTGTCCACGAATAGATCAAGTGACAACAACAAAAGCAAAATAATCACAATAGGTTAAATAACAACAAAACATATTGTGAGATAGTAGACCAGGTTGCATTTCATAAGCCACTCATCACAGGCTAGATTGTTCATTTAAGAGACTTTATTTAGAAATAGAGGACCTCTTCTAAGATTCGGGGTTATTTTGCTTTGCATCTGTCCTTTGGTCCGTTTGTCGGTTTGGCCGTAGACCAATTGTTTCTAGACAATATCTAGGGAATGCTTTGACCTACAGCCATGCAAAATGTTTTATGGTTACATCGAGGAAGATTAAGAGGCCAATCCATCTTGATAATAGTTCAACCTTTTAACATGAAATTATAATGGTGTATATGTAGTAGTCAGGTTTTGAACATTTAACCCTTAAAGCGCTGGAGCTGAATTTTAAAGGCCTTTGCAAACAGTTTGGATCCAGATGAGACGCCACAGAACGTGGCGTCTCATCTGGATCCAAACTGTTTGCTATTCTGATAGTATTCTTTGAAAAAAAATGAAGAAAATGCTTATTTTACAAATTCAGCAGACGACATTTTATCAGACGACAAATTTCCCAGCATGCAAAGGGTTAAAACACATAATAACAATCTTGTAAGCAGATTTTCAATTACAGTACAGCCAAAGCGGAACAAACGTATTTCGCGATACGCTGCGGCAAGGTGAAACGAGTCGATGCCGCATCAGTCGTTGAAGCCGCGTCAGTATGCGGCAAGTTGCATTTCGCCGCGAAACTTCGCATCTGTCCGCCGAGGCATGCCGCGATCCGCGACATGATGCCGAGTCGATGCGCATCATGAAATAAAAAATCTTTTAAAAATTATTAGTTACATGTAGTTCACAAATTTTTAAAGAACAATTATAATAATACTTAAAATCATAATACATTTATTGTGCGCAGATTGTATTAGCATATGCATGTAAGCATAGTTAATGTGTCTGGCCAATTAAGTTTGTTTCCCACCCGTAGTTAATGTTTTTCTCACATAAACAAGGTCACGTAATTATGTTTTTCGCACATACAAGTGGTCAAGGCTCCTGCATATGGTGGATTTATAATTTCATTGCATGTTGAATTTGCTATTCTATTTAAGCTGAGAAAATTAGCAGCTTGAAGCCACATCAATAATCAAGACGGTGACGACGTATTTGTTGTTTTGTTAATAATCAGCTTATTACAACTATTGTTTGAATATGCGTATATAAACACGTTTTATTTTGTTCATATTATATATTTAATATCGCTTCTAATTACCCGATAATCCCGTATATGCCAGTTTTGAAGCAAATGCTGGTAAATATATACGATAAACAGACATTCTCGATATTTCCTTTAGTATCAAATACATTTTGGCATTATTTACTATTTATAGAGATGATGAAATAACGTCTAATCAGGGCGGTTTTTTTCCCCACTGAACACGCGATTTACGCCTGACGTGATGTTCATGTATTTATACAACACAAAATACACCCATACTTTCCAAACGACGTTCTACATGTCTGCATAATTTTCGCGCACTTTTTATGAAAAAAAGGATATTTTAGCACTGTTTATTTGACGCTAGAATTTGCCAAATGTCGCGTTAGCATTAAAATTCGGAAGTGTGTTTCGGATTACGAATTTAATAATGATAATCGAAAGAAACATTAACAGTTGCGCGTAAATTAATACTACGCTACACATACATGTATGTACATGTAGGTGGATATCTTTTCACTCGAACCGCCGCGTACGTATGCGGCGGATTTACTCCGGGAAAGTACGCGAGGTCAACTACAGACTCGGTGTCGTTGCGCTTATCGATGCCGAGTGCCACGGCGATACGCCGCGTCAACACACGATTCGGCCGCCGCATACTAATAATCTGGCCTAGGCGTAGCCGGGGATTATGTTTGTGCCGCTTTGGCTGTACTGTATGATAAAACTATGTAGTAACATAAGGCATTGTACAGATATATTACAGTACTGCCATCATTAAATGCATTCACTGATTGAATTTTAAAACATTTTAGACAGGTGCTTGCAAAAAACAGTCCCAGCCAGTTTATTAAACAATAATATATATGATTTTCATTGCTGGCCAATTAAAAAAAATCTGGAAGTCATGCCTGTTTTGTGGGGTGGAAAAACATTAATGATCTTTTCTTGCATTATTATGCATAGTTTTGTCAAGGTTTACAATATCAAAAGTGAAAACAATGTAAACAACAAGATATGTTTTCTTAGTACATGAATACCTCTGCAATCCTGAATTTGTCCCAAAAGTGTCAAAAATTACGAACAAACATACAGAGTTGCACGAGTTTCCCTGACAATTAATATGTTACTGTAGACGTATCCATGTATCATCAATCCTTTTTAGTTACGCTTATCACAATTGAAAAAGATATGATTGTTTGGTTAAAGGGACATGCACGTGGGCAAAATTACATGACGATAAATATTGATGTAAATTGTCAGTCCTCTAGTAGCAATACTGTTTATTTTACAATCGACACATATTTTAAAATGTAATTTTTTTATAAAAATTAGACTTTGCTACAATTATAACTAGAAATGGCGCAGCAGAGGCCGACGTGTATCCCCACGCAGCATGTTTGACCCAGGGGTGCCCCAGGGTTGGTAATGGGGTCATGCATAGTTGAGATTGACCGTATTGTCATAAAAGAAGTTCAGTATCAATTAGAAGTGAATCGGTGTAGAAATGAAGAAGTTAAGTAAAAGGCAATTTTGGGTGGGTGTGGCCTATGTGGGTGGGGCGCCCCAGGGTTGGTAATGGGGCCATGCATAGTTGAGATTGACCGTTTTGTCATAAGAATAGTTCAGTATGAATAAGAAGTAAATCGGTGTAGAAATGAAGAAGTTATAGTTAAAGGCAATTTTGGGTGGGTGTGGCCAATGTGGGTGGGGTGTCTCAGGGTTGGTAATGGGGCCATGCATAGTTGAGATTGACTGTATTGTCATGCATAGTTGAGATTGACCGTATTGTCATAAGAGAATTTCAGTATCAATTTGAAGTGAATCGGTGTAGAAATGAAGAAATTATAGTAAAAGGCAATTTGGGGTGGCTGTGGTCTATGTGGGCGGGGCGCCCCAGAGTTGTTAATGGGGCCATGCAATTAGTTGAGATTGACCGTATTGTGAAAAGAGAGGTTCAGTATCAATTTGAAGTAAATAGGTGCAGAAATGAATAAGTTAATGTAAAATAACGTACAAAATGAGTGAAAATCTCTGACCCACCCGCCCAAACCCCCATAACTTTTGACCCAGGGGTCAGATCAAAATTCCAAATAGTGCAGGGTCGCACATATGCTCATAGCTACCATGTGTGTTAGTTTCAAGGTTCTAGTGCTTAAGTGTAGAAGGACATATTGGCCAGGACGGACAGACAGATGGACGGTGGAGATAACCACAACATCCCCATGCTTTTCAAAAAGCGTGCGGATAATGAAATAAAAAACAGAACGAAAATATAGAGGTGCGCAAGCTCACATGCCTGGTTACTGTACTCGTAAAATTCAGGAATACGTATTGAGTTATATGCGACAGAAAAGTCACACGTATGGATGGAAGAGTGCAAATCTATATACCCCTAGCTATTAAGCCAATGAAAAAAGCATTCATTTATTTTCCATGATTGTGTTGAGCTCGACTATTATATATAAAATATATAGTGGAGCTATCATACTCACCCTGGCCTTGGCGTCGGCATTAGCATCTGCGTTAGCGTTAGTGTGCAAATGTTAAAGTTTTGTACTACCCCAAATATTTTCATTGTGCCTTATGACATATTGCTTTCATATTGCATACTTGTAAACCATCATGACCCCAACCTATAAACAAGAGCAGACAACTCTATCAAGCATTTTGTCATAATTATGGCCCCTTTTCCACTTATAATATGCAGCAAATGTTAAAGTTTGTGTACTACCCCGAATATTTTCAATGTCCCTTGACATATTGCTTTCATATTTATGCCCCCCTTCGAAGAAGAGGGGGTATATTGCTTTGCTCATGTCGGTCTGTCGGTCCGTCCACCAGGTGGTTGTCAGACGATAACTCAAGAACGCTTAGGCCTAGGATCATGAAACTTCATAGGTACATTGATCATGACTCGCAGATGACCTCTATTAATTTTGAGGTCACTAGGTCAAAGGTCAAGGCCACGGTGACCCGAAATAGTAAAATGGTTTCAGGATGATATCTCAAGAACGCTTAGGCCTAGGATCATGAAACTTGATAGGTAGATTGATCATGACTCGCAGATGACCCCTATTGATTTTCAGGTCACTAGGTCAAAGGTCAAGGTCACAGTGACCCGAAATAGTAAAATGGTTTCCGGATGATAACTCAAGAACGCTTAGGCCTAGGATCATGAAACTTGATAGGTAGATTGATCATGACTCGCAGATGACCCCTATTGATTTTCAGGTCACTAGGTCAAAGGTCAAGGTCACAGTGACCCAAAATAGTAAAATGGTTTCCGGATGATAACTCAAGAACGCTTAGGCCTAGGATCATGAAACTTGATAGGTAGATTGATCATGACTCGCAGATGACCCCCTATTGATTTTCAGGTCACAAGGTCAAAGGTCAAGGTCACGATGACCAGAAATAGTAAAATGGTTTCCGGATGATAACTGAAGAACGCTTATTCCTAGGATCATGAAACTTGATAGGTAGATTGATCATGACTTGCAGATGACCCCTATTGATTTTCAGGTCACTAGGTCAAAGGTCAAGTTCACGGTGACCCGAAATAGTAAAATGGTGTCCGGATGATAACTCAAGAACGCTTATGGCTAGGATCATGAAACTTCATAGGTACATTGATCATGACTTGCAGATGACCCCTACAGATTTTCAGGTCACTAGGTCAAAGGTCAAGGTCACAGTGACAAAAAACATATTCACACAATGGCTGTCACTACAACGGAGAGCCCATATGGGGGGCATGCATGTTTTACAAACAGCCCTTGTTTGCATACTTGTTTACCAACATCACCCCAAGCTATAAACAAGAGCAGACCACTGTATCAAGCATTTTTACATAATTGTTGCCCCTTTTATACTTAGAATATGCATATTATTTATAAATATATGTTCAAGTTTGCGTACTACCCCAAATATTTCCTATATCCTTTGACATATTGCTTTTATATGTTGCATACTTGTTTACCAACATGACCCCAACCTATAAACAAGAGCAGACCACTTTATCAAGCATTTTTATATAATTATGGCCCCTTTTACACTTAGATAATTGAAAATTTTGCTTAATTTGCCATAACTTCTTTATTTACAACATGTATGATCACATTTTATTATTGCTTTGACAAAACAACACTTGGAATACCACAATGGATTCCATCCAAACAATTCCCCACACCCCTCCCCCTGAGAATCCCTTCCCCTTCCCAACCTCCCCCCAATTTTTTTTTAAACATCATCTAATAAATTACCCCACTCCACATTATACTCTCACCCCCTACCCCCCCTACCCCCCCCAACCCCCCCAACCCCCTTTTTTATTTTTGAAAGATTGTCTAATAAATGACCACACCCCACATTATACCCTATCTCAATCCCCCCCCCAAAAAAAAATACTATGTCGTTCATTGTCAGATTTTAAAATCATATGGCACATTTGTTCACCATCATTGGACGGTGTGTCGCGCGAAATAATTACGTCGATATCTCCAAGGTCAAGGTCACACTTTGAGTTCAAGGTCAAAAATGGCCATAAATGAGCTTGTCCTGGCCATAACTATGTCATTCATTGTGAGATTTTAAAATCATTTGCGCATTCGTTCACCATCATGGGACGGTGTGTCGCACGAAAGAATCACGTCAATATCTCCAATGTCAAGGTCGCCACGACTAAAAATAGATTTAAAAAAAAAAAAAAAACTTACAAAGGTGGTTAATTTTGTTTGTTCATTTCAAAAGTTCAGTTTGAGTTTTCTCCCTTTATCAGATTTTTTTTCACAATGAAAACCTGGTTTTGTGACAATTTTGTCCCTTGTTTTTATTTTTGAAAGTTCATCTTATAAATTATTGATTATGAACAATTTCCCCATGATGGCTTATGTTATATTGTCAAGCACTCGAATAGTCAAACGCGCTGTCCTCTGACAGCTCTTGTTAGAAGAGTTTGAAGCATTACATTATTTTACTGACTATTCCTTGGTATGTAATGGATTAATTGTTTATTTCAGCAAGTGCGGTAAAATGACCCCGATTTCGGAGCTGACCAACTCTCAGCCCACAGACCTACAGGGACTGTCAGAGGAGCTGGAAACTGTCATGGGGGGAATCAAAAGCCTACAGATAAATCAGGAGGCCAGTGTTCAGTCATTGCAGAGAACATACAAGGAACATGGGGCAGTCATGATAGAACAATTGCATGGCAATTTAAATACTAATATAGATAAGTGTTGTAATAGTTCTGTGGGTACATCAAACAAAAATTTAAAAGAAGAAATGTGTTGGAGTGTTCTTTCTATCTTGAATGAATTTGATAATATTACTGTGAAGGAACTAAATGAGATGAAAGATGAAGTTATAAGCATAAAAGGGTCAGTTACAAGTTCTATTCATAAATGCACCAGTCTTCACAATGACTTGTTGCAATTACTTGAAATCGTCCAGAAAATTGGAGATAATAAGGAGCTCTGCCTTATAGCCAGCATAAAATGTAAGCATATAATACAGCAGGCATTGACTCTGCTTGGAAAGTCAGGCAAGGTGTTTAAGGTCCAGGGGAAGTCTAAGTACAATGTGAGAATACCAAGTGATTCAGTTCCATGTGATATCTCAGGCATATGTGTTCTTCCAGATGGACAGGTCCTGGTTGTAGACTGGACAAATAAGAATGTCAAGCTGCTTAACCAGCAGTACCAGGTGGTGAGTCACTTGGATGTGAATGCTAAGCCATTTGACATTTGTTTGATCGCACCGAGTGAGGTTGCTGTGACTGTGTATGCTAGCAACATACATGAGGTCCAGTTTATTACTGTCAACCAGGGAAAGCTTGTTCCTGGCAGGAAGTTTCAGTTACAACATGAATGTAGAGGTATTGCCCATCAAAATGGAGACCTTTTTGTCAACTTTGGTAAAGAACTGTGCAAATACACCCTGAATGGCAAACTGGTCTGCAGACTCTATGAAGCTTTGGGTTATAATACAGGTAAGAATCATGGTGAATCCATCCTGATAACATTTATATTATGTACAGGGATTTTTCTAGCCATTGTGGGAAAAGGAGTCTAGTCAAATTGTGTTATTTTAAATCCATACAATGACAAATTTGGGAATTTTTATTGACTAAATGAACCGAATTGGGATTTATTTTTTTAATCAACAGATATTGACCCATAAGGCCTTTATCTTTTTTTTTTAAATCATATAAATTATAGTTATATACTTTGTGAGATGAAAATAAAATAAAATTCAGATGTCATAGCAGAAAACCCGCTGATGTATTATAAAATTTTTGTCCTATAATTCATATGTGCCCTTTGAATACTACATGTACAGTACATTGTAGCCAAAACAAGATTCAGAAATATTGATTTATAAACATGAGTAATGAAGTATTTTGACTATCACTACATGGCATGTCTATAAATAGAAACTGTGTTCCTGGGAAAGAGACACTTTCTGACCTGGTCTTAATTTTGTGGTTGTTTAATGATTGTACATGTACAATATGTTTGATAGATTGAACAATTTCATAACACCATATAACAAAAGTACTCTTGTGGTTGTATTCTTTTATGAAGCGTTCAAATGTATGTATTAATTATATTGTAATTATAGAAGTACAGTAATTTAAACATTTTGCTGTTGAAATTGGTTTGGTAACAAACTAGCTAGAAAAGTTTCAATAACTTTTGTTTTGAATATTATTTTTCTTGTTATAAACACTTGAAGAACACAAATAACGATGTAACACGGCACATGAATAATGTCTGCTTTGGTCAATTTCACTCATTTCAGTACATAGTTATCATATGTATACATGCGTGGGAAATCTATTCATGCTGCACATAGTAACATAAAACATGTTGATTGAACTGTGCAATTGTTTTTGTATGTGTAATTGTTTCCATCTGTGTAATTGTTTTTATTCAATTTATATCTTACTCACCAGTCGCATTTCAACATGTCAAACGTTAACTAAATAGCTCTGCTACTTAAGTTAATTGTCACGCGTAGCTATTGAATCATTGAAATGTATGCATATATTTTAGATGTGTAAAGGCATCTTTATAGCAACATATGCGTAATACAATATCACTGCAGTATGTTTAATACAGTCCTACTTAGTTACTCCTTTCTCCATAGATTCAACAAGATCAGGGCTAATCTATTTAACATTTCAGGGGTCATTATCAAAGTGGTGTGAAGCGCTGAACACTGTTGGACGTGATAACATGAGGGGATTTATTGGCCATATCTAATTACAAGATACTGGTGCAGAATGCTGAGAATTCAGAGGGTTTTAAACATTGCTCACACACTAAATGAACAATTTGATTGTAGAAAAATACAGGGGCATGCATTTTAATAGGTATCAAAGAGTTAATTAATATTAATTAACTCAAGCACATTTTAATAAAGAGCATCGTGCTTGTATTTGAATGATGGATTAAAATATAAAAAACAGATCAAAACTTGTACATAGTTTATTATTGAATTGAACAACATATTAATTAAACTATGTTATGGAAAGTATATAAATATGCGAAGAGTATGTAATGATCTCAGAGCATAATTATAATTATGTTATATAAAATTATAATGCAGATATTTTTTATTACACATTATTATCAAATTCAGAAGTAAGCAATTGAATATTCCTTATTTTTTCAATGTAAATTTATTAATGTTCATATAAACAAGTTGAAATAGCATTAATAGAATGCCACATAAACTTTATAGAATTCTTGTCAATTTATAATGATAGAATGATAACCTGCTGTATACAGTTATATTAAGTACTGTCATGATTGTAACCCAAACTTTTCTAGCAAGAACATTTCATGGAAAAAAACATTAATTTATACACCAAATACCAACTTCACCTTAGTAATTCACATAACAAATGTTCACATAATATACATAACGGGTAACCATGTTACTAATCAGTAAGTTAAAAAACAAATTTTTTAATAAACAACTTTACAGGACTATCAACATGAGTATCCATCATGATATTTGCTAGTGGAGTGTTGAACTTAAATTATATAATTAAATGAATTAATTAGATGTAGTCTCCTGTGGTTGATAAATATTAAATACCAAAATGTCCCAACTTAGAGTCTTATCAACATGAATTTTGCATTGATCTACTTCAAACATATTTTCCATCTGTGCACTGGTTCATCAAACATCATGTTTCTTTCTGAAAAACAAGAACAATGATTTATTGTTTGAAATTCTTCTCTGTAAAATAACAGCATGCTTGTATTTGTGTACACGTATTCTTTTAATATGTAACCACTTACACACATAAATTGTACATCTATTCAGATTCAAGACATAAATTCCAACACTATGTAGGCAAGCTACATTAAGTCAGTTGAAAGGTTGCGCCGTTACGGTACCTAATCAATAAGATTTTAATAATGATTAATACTAACGATAACTAACATTATGTATAAACTTATTCATATCATGTGTTCGAACCCTTACAACTTCCTACACAATCAAAATAAAACATTATGTATTCAGAATTAAAGTAAAATGTAATTATGCGGCATAAGGCTACAAAATTTGAAAGCAACATTTTTGCTATTGTCGGCATATATGGTATCTCCTTCTCTCATAAAATGCATTTCAAAGAAACATATTTTCCTCCAGCTTTCTTCAGTAAACTCATTTTTGTAAAATGAATTTAATGTTGTACTGCCACTTTCCTCAATTTTAAGTTCCGACAAAAGGACTTTAGACAGAAAATCAGCATTAACTATATGTTTGTATATCTCTTTTGTAGATGTAATGGGGGTTTCCTCTGACTGTTTAACTAATATCCCCTTAATTCCTTCGTAACCTGTCTACACACTTCACAGTATTGCACTATTTGCTCTCCAGTTTAAATAAAGGTTTTCCTTCAACACTTTTTACACTGCGATCTTTTCCTTTCAACCAACTGAAAATGTTGCCACTTTTAATTGCTGGTTCATCTCCACACTTATTGTTTTTTAGAAATGTTTTGAACTCATCAAAGATAATTTATATTCTGAATCAGTTTCGTCAAAAACTATTCTAAGTTACCTCAGTGATGGAATATGAAAAGTCATTTTGGTTGTCAATCTGAAAGAGTAAAGAAAGCTATGTTTTAAAATCATATAACTTCTATTAGTTTTAATTTCAATCATTTCATATTACATGTTCGGTGCTTGTTACATGTCAAATTTAAAATCTAACAAAGGTGAACATAAAATTATTTTACTAACAAATTTCAAGCTTACCTGTTTTATAAATATAAAAAATCAAAATAAATGTTGTATTGGCTATGAATATTTGGCACAACTGATAATAACACTGGTCGATAACTCTCTGAAATATGTTGCAGCATATTCAGATTTGGCCAGATATAACACCTGGGTTCATTGATTATCGCCAAACAGGCTGTTGTCAGCCTGACAGGGGAGTGTGCTTTATGACCACAGAACAGTTAACACTAATTAGTTCTGCTGATAAGCCGATGGCTAAAATCTAGCCGTCCTGGGAGTAACTGAGTAGGACTGAATAAGATTATTTAACATTGACAGTAATTCAATATCTTGATGTTACTCTGTTTTGCAGTATGGAAGTGTGCTGTGAGTCCCACAGGGGACAGGCTGTACATCATCAGCTGGGACCATCACAAGCTTCTCACCCTGGCCAGGGATGGCACACTCCTGGCTACATACTCAGACCCAGCACTACGTGACCTATCTGGTCTACATGTGACCCCTGCAGGCCAGGTGCTGGTTTGTGGATGGAGGTCCCACACTGTACTACAGGTGGGCTGGGAGGGAGAGAGTAAGCTGGCTACTCTGGCTACTCATGAGGATGGAGTGTGGTACCCAATGTCAGTTTGCTACAGCAGCACCACATCCTCCATCATTGTGGGACAGAAGTGGGACGACACCATCCTGGTGTTCAGAGTGGAATAGTGTGTACATGTATGTATTAGTTGTTGTAATTAGTGATTAGTATTTCAATGACAATGTGTTGTTTAGCATATGGACATAGTAGTGTGTGATGTTACAATACAACATTAAGTGTGTAGTTAAAGATACAAATAATTTATTAACACATATTGTTATCTGATTACACAATGTGAGGGTATTTGTTTGAACATTAGATCTAATGCATATTATGTTATGTTGTCATAACGTATGTGCCATTATGGTCCTAAAATTTAGTTCTTGTAAACTAAAGTTCTTGCATGAAAAAACAAAGCATTTCAACTGAACATGTAATATTTGTACATACATGTAGATGGACATGTACATAGCAACTGAGGCTATTTTTAGACTTTCATTTCTATAAACACCATGATGCCATGTAATAAATGTATATGGATGAATACTTTTTTTTATAAAATATTATATTGTTTAAGTAATCTTTGGAGGAGTATATATTGATATTGTACGCAATGTTCACAGAAAGGTAACACTTGATGTAATATTCATTAATTTGCCATGTTTTATGCTGTTGAACATTTGTTATTGATTTTCATTACATTTATATAAACGTGTGTGTGTTAATTACATTTTTATGCCCCCCTTCGAAGAAGAGGGGGTATATTGCTTTGCACTTGTCGGTCGGTCTGTCGGTCGGTCCATCCACCAGGTGGTTTCCGGATGATAACCCAAGAACGCTTGGGCCTAGGATCATGAAACTTCATAGGTACATTGATCATGACTCGCAGATGACCCCTATTGATTTTGAGTACACTAGGTCAAAGGTCAAGGTCACGATGACCCGAAATAGTAAAATTATTTCCGGATGATAACTCAAGAACGCTTATGCCTAGGATCATGAAACTTCGTAGGTAGATTGATCATGACTCGCAGATAACCCCTATTGATTTTCAGGTCACTAGTTCAAAGGTCAAGGTCACAGTGACCCAAAATAGTAAAATGGTTTCCGGATGATAACTCAAGAACGCTTAGGCCTAGGATCATGAATCTTGATAGGTAGATTGATCATGACTCGCAGATGACCCCTATCGATTTTCAGGTCTCTAGGTCAAAGGTCAAGGTCACAGTGACCCGAAATAGTAAAATGGTTTCCGTATGATAACTCAAGAACGCTTATGCCTAGGATCATGAAACTTCGTAGGTAGATTGATAATGGCTGGCAGATGACCCCTATCAATTGTCAGGTCACTAGGTCAAAGGTCGAGGTCACGGTGACCCGAAATAGTAAAACGGTTTCCGGATGATAACTCAAGAACGCTTAGGCCAAGGATCATGAAACTTGATAGGTAGATTGATCATTACTCGCAGTTGAACCCTATTGATGTTGAGGTCACTAGGTCAAAGGTCAAGGTCATGGTGACTCGAAATAGTAAAATGGTTTCTGGATGATAACTCAAGAACGCTTATGCATAGGATCATGAAACTTCATAGGTACATTGATAATGACTCGCAGATGACCCGTATCGATTTTGAGGTCACTAGGTCAAAGGTCAAGTTCACGGTGACCCGTAATAGTAAAATGGTTTCCAGATGATAACAAAAGAACGCTTATTCCTAGGATCATGAAACTTTATAGGTAGATTGATCATGACTCGCAGATGACCCCTATTGATTTTCAGGTCACTAGGTCAAAGGTCAAGGTCACAGTGACCCGAAATAGTAAAATGGTTTCCGGATGATAACTCAAGAACGCTTATGACTAGGATCATGAAACTTCATAGGTACATTGATGATGACTGACAGATGACCCCTATTGATTTTCAGATCACTGGGTCAAAGGTCAAGGTCACAGTGACAAAAACATACTTACACAATGGCTGTCACTACAACGGAGAGCCCATATGGGTGCATGCATGTTTTACAAACAGCCCTTGTTTATAAATTTGTTTGAGTCCTAAATATACATACAAGAAATAAATCAAGCTATTCTGCTGCTACAGTGGCTGCTGAGTCTGGACAATGATGCTAAGGATGTGGTGGACAAGGATGACCTGACTACGCAGAAGGTTTGTCAGACCTTTTCTTTGACATTTTGGGAAAAAATGCCATTGTGGGTTTGGAATATTTTCCTGTGAAAAGTCAATTGATTTGGGAAAAACTAATTTAATATCATTCTTTCTCATATATCAAATTATATGAATAAAATAATTTTATGGTAGTTATATACATGTGTACTTTTATAGATCTAAGTAAAATTTGATTGAGATAAAATAAATATAATGCATAAAAATGGGAACATCACGTCAGGCAATTTACGCATGTTTAGTGGAAAAAACGCCCCCATTGGAGGTTTTTTTATCACAACTTTACACAGTAACATATATGCCAAGTTTGAAAACAAATGGTGAATGTTTGTGTTTCTTGGAAATTTTTAGCACTTTTATCGTAAATGTTTATCAGAATGTCCTTTTAATAATGGAATATACGGGAGTATCAGGTAATGAGTAGCAACGGTAAAAGAAGTAAGTTGGCAGTAATAGATAAAAAGTATGGTTTCATACGGATGTATTAAGGTATCAATCGAGACGCGATTATGGGTATCTATGCGGAAAAGGGTTAAAACAATTTTTGTTAAATCTCGTTATTAATGACTTTATTGCTGTTTTTAATAGCTTAATTACGTTACCTGATATCATATGCTATTTACTCCGATAGGATCGTAATTCATCCGGAATTTTCTGTCAGAGGAATCCCACACTTTTCATAAACCCGTCAGGTAGGTCAGAACGGTCACATAGTGCCGTGTAGCCGTACAACCAAAAAAGGACATTACCCAGAATTCACTCTTATTCCGGATGGCGATATACAAAGGCCAACATTTTTGTTATTGACTTAATTGTTGCTTCTGTTTTGCTGGATTCTTCTGTTTAACAGAATAGAGAAGTTTTTGTATTGCGTAAAAAACATTCTCCGTATATATATCTGTGTATTTCTGTATTGTTTTGTGTATTTGTTTGTTTGTTCAAGGCAAAATATGCCTCAAACACGTGGCTCATGTGGACACATAAGGGCAGCATGGGACAATCATGGTAGCTGCCTGTCGTGTGCAGGATGTACCCATGATAACTGCTGCCCTTTCTGTGAGCATTGGTCTGCAGATACCTGGGCCATCAAGCGTCGACCCTTCAAGAGTCGTGGACGCAACAAGAATAGTTCAGATCAAAGTAGGGAAAGTTCCGTGTATCGGGACTTTTCACCACACGATCTTGACCATATGCCACCAGTAGCTGCCAGGCATCGGTCCTTACCCCGTGACGACACCGGACAAAATTTGCCCGGTCCGTTCATCGGAAATGACCAGTTGACCGGCCTGGAGACTTCACCGGTCAACATTAACCGGTCCGGTCACCGGTCATGCTATGACCGGTCACTGACCGGTCCGGTCACTGGTCATGCTATGACCGGGCCGGTCACCGGTCATTGCCCGGTCCGGTCACCGGTGAACCGGTCACCGGTCATTGACCGGTCCGGTCACCGGTTATGTAATGACCGATCCGGTCAGCGGGTACCGGTCTGTGCCACAGACCGTTCCAGACCGTTCCGGTCACCGTAGATGTTGACACTACCTTGTCAGTACTCCACCAAGGTAGACGCAGCCGCGTTTCTACTGTGAGTCACAGACGTAAACGTGTAGTGTCTGATGTTTCCGACTACTCCTCCACCTCGGGCTCTTCGTCGTATGACTCATCGTCTACTTCAAATAGCCCTCATCATTATCGGAGGGGACGTCGTTCACGCTCACCGAGTGTTTCTCGGCATAGATTGCCTTGTAAAGAGCGATCACGCCAGCGCTCGGGGAGACGTTCGATCAGGAAACTTCATTCCCAGCGCCGCCGAACAGTGTCTCGGCATCGCAGGGATAAGGGACATAGACCTTCCTCTATTAGGCGCTCTCGGACTCCTAGGTCCCCTAGTCGATCATTCTCTGAGGAATCTATTGACACCCTTCCACGTGGGTCGGCCTCTATTTTGGCCTCAACACACACTTCAGCCGTTCCTACAACCACTGAGCATAATTTGTATTCAAACACTAGTTTGCATACATATCAAGCTCAAGGTACAGGGGTTCATCTAACCACTTCGGCTGCGTTTTCAGCCCCATGGGTCTCTTCCACATTGCATAGAAGTATACCCCGGGCTGCCGCTACACCATCAAATCCCAATACTTTGTGGATCCAACAGTCGCCGGGAATCTTTGTCCCTTTTTCGACTGATCCTTTACCAGCGACCTCTGGTATTCAAAGTGAGTCTGCTGACTTGATCCCTGAGAGACCTAACTCACCAGCTATATCTTTGATGGTGCCGGATAACGATTCTCTCATGATAGAAGCGAATGAATCTATTATTCCTACTTCTATATCCACCGGTTTCAATCAATCCAATGCTCTCGCAGACGGTTCGATTGAGGCGGGTTCGGAGTCTAATGAGGCCGAACTTTATTATTTGGCCTCCATCAATCAGGTATACGAACTTATGTTCAATACCTTAGATAAGGACTTCTGCCCCCGCCCTTCCTTGTATCTCACAGGATCTGCGGTTACCGTTACAGAACAGGTAGCACGCAGACGAGAGCCCGGCAGGATAAGTAAGGCTTCTTCCCGAGTGGATCTACGCCTTCCTATTGGCTCTTCCACAATGGCTGTTTTCCAGTCACTTGAACCAGCCAATAAGTCTTCGCCATCTCCATGGAAAGCCCCTAAGGAGCTGACGGAGCCTAAACAGATGGACGGTGGGAAAAGTTATAAGGCCCCGGTACCCGACCCTGCTACCGGTTTGGACCTTTCCAAACTTCCGGTTCCTGATGCTGACATTAGTAAGCTGTCACTTACAATGCCTTCATCATCTACCCATACATCAGTCCCTCTTTCCCTGTTGGAAAATTGGGAGCTGAGAGAACGCCGTTCCTTAGGTCTGGCTAACCAGCTAGAACTCATGGCAGCCACAGCCTTAGACTTGGTTTGGGAGCTCTCTGATTCAATCCCAGAGGAGCTCCGGGCCTTGTTGATACATCTTTCACGTACTACGCAGTGTTTATCTCACAATGCTGCGTCTTCTATGTCTGAGATGTTAAGGCTTCGGAGAGACCTCATCCTCTCTTCCTTGCCCAATAATTTCCTTTTGAAACAGGCGTAAACTGCCTTCGAACTGCTCCACTAACAACAGAGTCTCTTTTCGGAGGGAGGATACAGTTGGCACTTACTGCTGATCGTGAAGATCAGATACATGCCTCCTTAGCTAGGAGCAACTCTGGCCAGCGCCCTGTGGTTTTTAAGCGCCCTGCTTCTAAGCCCCCAGGAGCCCCACCGGCCAAGAACGCTAAAAGGGACAGTTTCCCTACTAAGCGTCCATCTGCTCCACGTCAGCCCACAAATAGGCCTCCTTTTCAGAACAGAACAACTTCCTATCGGAAGCCTTCTGTAAACCAAAATTGGAATAAGGGCAATCCCAATGCGGACAAGAAGTCATTTAATCCTTCTTCCGGCAAGGGTGGACCTCCTAAAGGTCAGCCCTAGGTCATACCCCTTTCTACAGCCACAACCTCTGATGCCGGAGGTACCAGTCGGGGCCAGACTTATGCACTTCGCAAATCGATGGCTCCAAATAACTTCGGACGCGTGGGTTCATTCTCTTGTCACACAAGGCCTCACTTTTCAATTCGAGAAAAAGGCCCCTACTCTCTCGCGTCCCAATAGATCTGGTATCTCCGCATCCACAACTTCCAGACTCCATTCTCGGACTCCTGGAAAAACAGGCGGTAGAAAGGGTTCACGACCCTTGTTCTCCAGGATTTTACAGTCGCCTTTTCCTTGTTCAAAAGAAAAGCGGCTCCTGGAGACCAGTCATAGACTTAAAAGTGTTCAACACGTTTCTAGTCAAACCTACTTTCAAGATGGAGACTCCTGCCTTCATTCGGCGCTCCATGAAAACCATGCAATGGGGGGTTTCCTTGGACCTGGAAGATGCATACTTCCATGTTCCTATCCATCCCAACTACCGGAAGTACCTGCGCTTCTCCTTTCGAGGCCAGGTCTACCAGTTTCGGGCGATGCCATTTGGATTGGCCACAGCTCCACGAGTTTTCACCAAACTCATGGCCGCAATTAGCGCACACCTCCGATTACACGGGGTTCAACTGCTTCAGTATTTCGAAGACTGGCTCTTACACCAGCTCGATCGTCGACTGCTTCTGCTACACCTAGAGTTCTCTTGGAAGGAGCTCCTCTCTTTAGGACTCCTTCTCAATGTAGCCAAGTCAGACCTCATTCCCTCTCAGGATTTCATATTCATGGGAATGAATTTTCTGACCCACATCAATCGGGTCAGGGTCTCACCGCAACGTGTATCAGACCTCCTTTTGAAGGTCAGATGGGTGCTGTCCCAATCTCATATCACAGCTCAAGATTTCCTCTCACTCAACGGTATCCTGAGCTCTATAGCAGACTTCGTGCAGTTGGGACGTCTCTTCCTACGTCCTCTTCAGCACTATCTCTCAGCTCGATGGAAATGGTCTCCAGACAATCTGCTAACACAGATTCCCATCCTTCCGTCCTTAGTCCCCCACCTTCTATGGTGGCTAGACGAGGAGACCCTGTTGGCAGGAGTACCGCTTCTTCCCCCGCAACCGTCTTTACATCTCATAACGGATGAGAGCATGGAAGGTTGGGGCGCTCACCTGGAACCCCGCAGCCTGACATTATCAGGATTGTGGTCTCCTCAGGAGTCTCTCATGCACATAAACAATCTCGAAATGCGAGCAGTCTTTCTAGCTGTTTCTCAATTCCAATCACATCTTCGGGACTCCTGTGTGATGGTATCGACAGACAACACATCAGTCGTGGCTTACATCCAGAAACAGGGCGGTACACACTCTCACTCCCTGTATCTGGAAACAATGAAATTACTTGTTCTTTGCAAGAGCCTAAACGTCTCTCTCTTGTCCAAACACATACCAGGTCGTCTCAACGCCCTGGCGGACGGTTTGTCTCGCAAACACCAGTTACTTCCATCGGAGTGGACACTTCATCAGGAAGTGGCCAATCAGATATTCCTCACATTCGGTTATCCATTGGTCGACCTGTTTGCGACCAGAGACAACCACAGACTTCCTCTGTATGTGAGTCCAGTGTACGAACCAGCAGCGTGGGCGGTAGACGCGCTTTCGTTCGATTGGGATCAACTGGACGCTTATCCCCCACCCATTCTAATTCCCCAAATCTTAGGGAAAATCAGCTCTTGCCGGATCCTCCTGATAGCCCCTTGGTGGCCCAGGAGATCCTGGTTCAACGACCTTCTCGGTCTCCTGTGCGAATTTCCCAGGGAACTCCCGCACAGGTCAGATCTCTTATCTCAGAGAGGCAGACTTCACTTGAATACAGACATGTTCCACTTACACGTCTGGCCGTTATCAGGCAATCCCTGCTGAAGAAACGCTTTTCTGTCAGGGCTTCAACGCTCGTTGCCTCTGCAAGGAGAAAGTCCACCAGAGCAGTCTATTATGCTCGCTGGAAACTCTTCTCTAATTGGTGTATTCGATGGAAAATTGATCCCCTCAATCCCTCTGCTAGACGCATAGCGGATTTTCTAATCTATCTCTTTGATGATAAGAAACTTTCTCTTAGCTCCATCAAAGGATACAGATCTGTGCTTTCGCATACTTTGGCTTTTCGTAAGTCAAGTCTGTGCTGACCCAGCCATTTCGGAACTGATCCGAGCCATGGAACTTAAACGTCCTGTGTCTCGTTCTCTTACCCCCAAATGGGATTTGGCTTGTGTTCTTGGATCGCTTATTAAAGCTCCCTATGAACCCCTTAATCAGGCTTCTTTACAGTTCCTAACCTGGAAGACTGTTTTCCTTATTACCATGGCTTCATCCAAACGTAGAAGTGAAATTCATGCTCTTTCTATCGAAGAAGGCCATCTTCGTTTTGATTTCTCCGATGGCTCTGTCACCTTGTTGTGTCAGCCAGGATTCCTTGCTAAAAATCAACTCCCCTCTATGGCTTCTAAACCCTTCAAGGTCCCAAGTCTTTCTAGAACTTGTGGTAATGAAGATGAAGATAGACTCCTCTGCCCTGTCAGGTCTTTGAAGTTCTATCTTAGTAGAGTTAAGTCTATTTGAGGTTCTAGCAAGAGACTCTTCATTCCCTTAAAAGGGGGGGGGGCGATGTGTCTGCGGCTTCTATTTCCCGTTGGGTAGCCTCGACTATAAAAAGGGCTTACTCTTCTCTTTCTTCAAGGGATTCATCTCTTTTTTAAGATTAGACCGCATGAATTATGAGCAATGTCGGCTTCGTGGGCATATATTAATCATACCCCACTCTCCGACGTGCTTCAAGCTGCTTTCTGGAGGAATCAGACCACTTTTTCATCTTTTTATCTTCGTTCTCTGGAGTGCCAACAGGACAACTTGTATTTGTTGGGCCCACTTGTGGTTGCACAATTACGGTAGTATCTTCTACGGCATAGGTATATTACGCTTATCCGTGAATTAAGTTAATACCGTAATAACAAAGATTAGCTGAGAACCCGAGATATGGGTTCCGCTGTGATGGGGAGATTTTCACGAACCTTCCCGCCTAGTAAAATTCATTTTAATTAGTAATTACTTACCTGATATCGGTAAGTCCAACCTCCCACCCCGCTCTTCGTCTAATATTTCATATTTTTTATTGGAATAAGAGTGGATTCTGGGTAATGTCCTGTTTTGGTTGTACGGCTACACGGCACTATGTGACCGTTCTGACCTACCTGACGGGTTTATGAAAAGTGTGGGATTCCTCGGACAGAAAATTCCGGATGAATTGCGATCCTATCGGAGTAAATAGCATATGATATCAGGTAAGTAATTACTAATTAAAATGAATTTTACTAGAAAAATTAGTTTTTCTTGAAGAGTCATAACGCACCGTCATAATGTCATTTCACTCTGAAAAAAACAAACCCACATATGTAGGGTGCAGCCCTCCCCCCCCATGGCCCCGGAGCGTCTGAAAAAAATCCTGTTGAAAGCAATGTAATTGTAATACATGTAAGGCACTTATTTCGTATGGGTCCATTTTACAGACCCATAAATACACCAGGACTGGCCGTCTTGTGTATTTCCTGTTTATCAAGAATGCAAAAAGATGAGGTGGTAAAGAACATAATGAATTTACATAAGGTAAAATATCCTCTTAAATTGTTTGTATATCGTACATATGGTAAAATATCCTCTTAAATTGTTTGTAAATTACATATGGTAAAATATCCTCTTAAATTGTTTGTATATTGCAAAATAATATCAGATATTCCTCCTCATCAAATTTTGGTGATTACAAAAGTATTTCATGGACATATTATTTGTAAATGTGTGGATTACTCAATTTGGAAAAATAAATGAGAAATTTGTGTCACTTCATTTCCCATGTGTTTGTGATAAATTTGTGGATCGGTAACACCTTAAAATCAACAAAAAATTGCCCCAAACGCATATTAATGGTTTAACAGTGTTACCTCTGTATTAAAAATGCTAAATATGAAGTGGACAAGAATATGATATGATTTCATAGAAGTTAAAATTGTGTCTTTTCTTTTATTTATCATGTTTACAGTGTTGAGTTTGTATAAAGTTGTGAGATAATTAGTTAAGCTTTGAATGCCTTGGTTCTATAGAGCCTGTTTGCAAGGAGGTGTTACGTTCTTTATGTGTATACTGTGCTATTGTTTTTTTGTCAATTATAGGAGCCAAAATAGGCCCCATATCAAATGCTGGAACTATGTATTTTTCCCAAACAACTTCCTAAAATTCCTAATTGAAGGTAAAGTAAAACAAATTTGTCTAGCGGAAAGTGTTGTCCCTGATACAGTCCTACTTAGTTACTCCTTTCTCCATAGATTCAACAAGATCAGGGCTAATCTATTTAACATTTCAGGGGTCATTATCAAAGTGGTGTGAAGCGCTGAACACTGTTGGACGTGATAACATGAGGGGATTTATTGGCCATATCTAATTACAAGATACTGGTGCAGAATGCTGAGAATTCAGAGGGTTTTAAACATTGCTCACACACTAAATGAACAATTTGATTGTAGAAAAATACAGGGGCATGCATTTTAATAGGTATCAAAGAGTTAATTAATATTAATTAACTCAAGCACATTTTAATAAAGAGCATCGTGCTTGTATTTGAATGATGGATTAAAATATAAAAAACAGATCAAAACTTGTACATAGTTTATTATTGAATTGAACAACATATTAATTAAACTATGTTATGGAAAGTATATAAATATGCGAAGAGTATGTAATGATCTCAGAGCATAATTATAATTATGTTATATAAAATTATAATGCAGATATTTTTTATTACACATTATTATCAAATTCAGAAGTAAGCAATTGAATATTCCTTATTTTTTCAATGTAAATTTATTAATGTTCATATAAACAAGTTGAAATAGCATTAATAGAATGCCACATAAACTTTATAGAATTCTTGTCAATTTATAATGATAGAATGATAACCTGCTGTATACAGTTATATTAAGTACTGTCATGATTGTAACCCAAACTTTTCTAGCAAGAACATTTCATGGAAAAAAACATTAATTTATACACCAAATACCAACTTCACCTTAGTAATTCACATAACAAATGTTCACATAATATACATAACGGGTAACCATGTTACTAATCAGTAAGTTAAAAAACAAATTTTTTAATAAACAACTTTACAGGACTATCAACATGAGTATCCATCATGATATTTGCTAGTGGAGTGTTGAACTTAAATTATATAATTAAATGAATTAATTAGATGTAGTCTCCTGTGGTTGATAAATATTAAATACCAAAATGTCCCAACTTAGAGTCTTATCAACATGAATTTTGCATTGATCTACTTCAAACATATTTTCCATCTGTGCACTGGTTCATCAAACATCATGTTTCTTTCTGAAAAACAAGAACAATGATTTATTGTTTGAAATTCTTCTCTGTAAAATAACAGCATGCTTGTATTTGTGTACACGTATTCTTTTAATATGTAACCACTTACACACATAAATTGTACATCTATTCAGATTCAAGACATAAATTCCAACACTATGTAGGCAAGCTACATTAAGTCAGTTGAAAGGTTGCGCCGTTACGGTACCTAATCAATAAGATTTTAATAATGATTAATACTAACGATAACTAACATTATGTATAAACTTATTCATATCATGTGTTCGAACCCTTACAACTTCCTACACAATCAAAATAAAACATTATGTATTCAGAATTAAAGTAAAATGTAATTATGCGGCATAAGGCTACAAAATTTGAAAGCAACATTTTTGCTATTGTCGGCATATATGGTATCTCCTTCTCTCATAAAATGCATTTCAAAGAAACATATTTTCCTCCAGCTTTCTTCAGTAAACTCATTTTTGTAAAATGAATTTAATGTTGTACTGCCACTTTCCTCAATTTTAAGTTCCGACAAAAGGACTTTAGACAGAAAATCAGCATTAACTATATGTTTGTATATCTCTTTTGTAGATGTAATGGGGGTTTCCTCTGACTGTTTAACTAATATCCCCTTAATTCCTTCGTAACCTGTCTACACACTTCACAGTATTGCACTATTTGCTCTCCAGTTTAAATAAAGGTTTTCCTTCAACACTTTTTACACTGCGATCTTTTCCTTTCAACCAACTGAAAATGTTGCCACTTTTAATTGCTGGTTCATCTCCACACTTATTGTTTTTTAGAAATGTTTTGAACTCATCAAAGATAATTTATATTCTGAATCAGTTTCGTCAAAAACTATTCTAAGTTACCTCAGTGATGGAATATGAAAAGTCATTTTGGTTGTCAATCTGAAAGAGTAAAGAAAGCTATGTTTTAAAATCATATAACTTCTATTAGTTTTAATTTCAATCATTTCATATTACATGTTCGGTGCTTGTTACATGTCAAATTTAAAATCTAACAAAGGTGAACATAAAATTATTTTACTAACAAATTTCAAGCTTACCTGTTTTATAAATATAAAAAATCAAAATAAATGTTGTATTGGCTATGAATATTTGGCACAACTGATAATAACACTGGTCGATAACTCTCTGAAATATGTTGCAGCATATTCAGATTTGGCCAGATATAACACCTGGGTTCATTGATTATCGCCAAACAGGCTGTTGTCAGCCTGACAGGGGAGTGTGCTTTATGACCACAGAACAGTTAACACTAATTAGTTCTGCTGATAAGCCGATGGCTAAAATCTAGCCGTCCTGGGAGTAACTGAGTAGGACTGGATAAGCCTGTGTGGCTGTATAGGCTTATCTGGGCAGACACTTAGTGCACAATTTATAAAGCCCTGTTTTCTCAGAATGAGGCTCAAAGTAAATCCCCCTACAGTCTGTTACAGAGTTGTACAAGGTGATACCAGGTGAGCCTTGTTATGGGAAAAGGGTGCTTAATGCGTGTTATGTACCATCCACAGATTAGCATGTGCAGTGCGCACTCAGAATTATCAGGGATAATTCTTTCCATTTTTGAGGAAATTTTCGCTTTAAAGAAATTGTTTCTATACAAAAATCTTGTCTTGGTGGAAAGTGTCGTCTCAAGTTAGCGAATGGACTTCACAGGCTGATGTGGTACTATACATATTCATTAAGCCCAGTTGTCCTGAATATGGCTTAAGTTTAGTCTGCTTCCAGTCTGTTGGTATTTGTAAATTCTGATTAGAACAAATATGGTATAAAAACCACTATGATTAAAAACTGGTAATTGAGACATCGGTGTACATATAAATGCAAATTTAACATACATATTGAGCAATTCTAATAGTAGCTCAAAATTTCCCAATTTAACATAGTATGCCATTTTTAAAGATTTGGCTACTCATTTTTCACAAAATTGAAAATTTCGATCCGTATTTTGTTCACAAAATATCATATCAAACACAGTTAATGTTTAAAATAACTTGGACAAAATATTGTTTTTGTTATTGGTAACTGTGAAAATATAGATTTTTGGGCGTCAACAAAGTACAGGCAAACTAGTATTGTAATATGATAGTTATAAAGGGCAAATTGCCTGTAACATAATTTTTACTCCAAGGCGTATTTGAAAAGAAAGCCTTTTCTGTCCATCTTTATAAAGTACACGTAATATGCACTTCCTTATATGCAAGTGGACTAATAAAATGAGCACTGAAACTGAACATTTAAACAAAAACACATGTCAACGAATACATTTTAATTGGATTTGTGCAATTTAGTTCCATGCAATTAAAAAGACCTATAATTCCAAATTAAAAGATAGAAATTACCCGATGTTTGATATTATTACGCTAATTTTCCTCATTGGTGTGGTACAAATACTTTTTTTCAATTTGGCAAAAAAATTGCTGGTGAATTACTAATTTACTTGTTCAAAAGACTTCATATTGGTTTTCTCAATGTTACAGCAACTGCTAAGCACAGAAGACAAAGGAGTAGTGAAAGGCTCAGCCAAATCAAAGTCCAGCGATGTGAGGGTGACACAGCCTTTCCATGTCCTCGTATTGCAACATGAAGGACATTTTAGCTGAAACTAACAAGGGAGATAACTGTAGATCTGCACCAGCAGTGAGTTGTTGCCCTTAAGTTGTTTAATGTTTTATTTATTTTTAGCTCATCTATTATTATTTTTTAAATTATGAGCTATGGTCATCACCTTGGCGTCGGCGTCCGGTTAAGTTTTGCGTTTAGGTCCTATTTTCTGAGAAGGTATCAATGCTATTGCATTCAAACTTGGTACACTTACTTAATATCATTAGGGGACTGGGCAGGCAAATTAGATAACTCTGGCGTGCATTTTGACAGAATAGTGTGCCCTTTTTATACTTAGGAAATTGAAAATTTTGGTTTTGTGTTTAGGTCCATTCTATTCCTTAAGTATCAAAGCTATTGCTTTCATACTTGCAACACTTACTAACTATCATAAGGGGACTGTGCAGGCAAAGTTATGTAACTCTGACTGACATTTTGACAGAATTATGTGCCCTTTTTATACTTAGAAAATTGAAAATTTGGTTAAGTTTTGTGGTTAGGTCCACTTTATTCCTACAGTATCAAAGCTATTGCTTTCATACTTGCAACACTTAATTGAAAATTTGGTTAAGTTTTGTGTTTAGGTCCACTTTATTCCTACAGTATCAAAGCTATTGCTTTCATACTTGCAACACTTATTAACTTTCATAAGGGGAATGTGCAGGCAAAGTTATGTAACTCTGACTGGCATTTGGACGGAATTATGGGCCCTTTATACTTAGAAAATTGAAAATTTGGTTAAGTTTTGTGTTTTGGTCCACTTTACCCCTAAAGTATCATAGATATTGCTTTCATACTTGGAACACTCGCAAACTATCATAAAGGTACAGTAAAAGGACAAGTTGCATAACTCTGGATGTCATTTTTACAGAATTATGGCCCTTTTTTGATTTAGTAACTTTGAATATATGGTTAAATTTTGTGTTTTGATCCACTTTACTTCTAAAGTATTAAGGCTATTGCTTTCAAACTTCAAATACTTTCATGCTATCATGAGGTTACTGTATCTGGCAAGTTGAATTTTACCTTGACCTTTGAACGACCTTGACTCTCAAGGTCAAATTATTAAATTTTGCTAAAATTGCCATAACTTCTTTATTTATGATTAGATTTGATTGATACTTTGACAAAACTACTCTTACCTGACATACCACAATAGATTCCACCCAAACCACCAAACCATCCCCCGTGCCCTTCCCCCCCCCCTCCCCCCCCCCCTAATTTTTTTTTTAAGATTATCTCACAAATAACCACCACACCCTCACACTTTACCCCCCCCCACCCCACCCCACCGCCAAATATATTTTTTTCGAAACGGTTAAAAAACACAAAGATTTATTTTTATTGTTTTTATTTTTAAAAACCGTCCAACCATCGCACCCAAGAATCCCCTCCCCCACCCCCCCCCCACCCCCCCCCCACCCCGAATTTTTTTTTTTGCATTTTTTTGAATTTTTGGAAGATAATGTAATAAATGTTCACACACCCACACTATACACCCCTCTTCATTCCACCCCTCCCTCCTTTGTGATTGAAATTGAGAGTCCCTTTACCTTTAAAAAGAAAATAGATGAGCGGTCTGCACCCGCAAGGCGGTGCTCTTGTTATTATGTCTTACAACTTACATGTTGATTGACTTTAAAACTGTTTTCTAGTGTGAATTTCAACAGATTTTAACCATCACAGATCTGTAAAGGCATGGTAAAATAATAATATGTGTGTGTGTTTTTTTGCAACATTGGGGAGACATTAATAATATTATTAAATATTAATATTGTTGCCTCCTATTTATTGAAACCTATATTAACAATAAAACATATCTAATGGCATTTTAAAAGTAATGTGATTAAAAGAATAAGTACAATTACAAAAATATTAAATTTTTAACCAGATGGTTTTCCTTCTTTTTGTTATGCAGCAAAAAATTGGCTAATAGATGAATAAGCTGTGATGTGGAAACATGGGACCTAATGCATGTGCTTAAATTGTTGTCACAGATTAGCCTGTGCAGTCCACACAGGCTCATCATGGACAACACTTTCCTCTTAAAGGTATTTTTTTATTGAACAAATAATCCTCTTTATGAAAATCCAGTCTAGTCAGAAATTACCCTCCCTTATAAGCTTATGTGAATTTCACATGCTAATCTGGGACGACACTTTCTAACATTAGTGATCCGCATATTGGCGTATGAAAATACATCTCTGAAAATGGAGTTAAGATTATAGATATAAATGTACAGATAAGTATAGTATTAGCCAACACTTTTCTTGTTTTAATACAAAATGACTTAATTGTATTTATTTTCATGCTATTAAGGACAAGGAACCAATTAACTGCCAGATTAGAAATTCATGTTGTTGAAAACCTTCACAACCTGTCAAGAGGCATAGTTTGTTATAGATTATAATATACTTTGTTACAAGTTCCTATCAACCACTGTGTTGTTGTTGTTTTCAACAGAGCACCAGCATTGATATCGAGTTGGCCAAGCAACCGCACGAGTCCCTACCTGCAGGAGCCCCAGTCCAGAACGACCCTTCCCCTACCCTGACTTCTAACTCCTCCCCCTTGACCTCAAAAAGTCAGCATCGCTGAACAGCTCTGTTCTGCAGGAAATTCTGAGCATGATTTTGTTCTGAACAAAGGCAATTCCCAAGTCAAGTTGTCCACACATAAGACTCGGTAGTTTTGTTAAGCTAGAGTTCCACATGGGCCTGAGAGGGACGAGTTTTACAGACACGAAAAGTTATAGCAGTAGTTATGGTAACGCTAACAGTCAGTTGTTGCTGTTGGACATCACAACAAATATCATGAAGAATAAAAAGTTCAATAACTAGTTCCAATCTTTATGGGACAAACAGAAAATGATCGCGAGAAAATCAAGGAACAATAAAAGCATAAGCTTTCCTAGTGAGATACTTCTGCTGTTGATAGTTTTGACGACAGTAGGGTTACGGACTGCCCCAGATTGTCCTCTCAACGGCCAAAATATCATAATAGAATGGACTTTTGGCAATGTTACTGACAAAGTAAGGCAGTAATGACTTGGTTGTGAAAATCCAGAGCACGATACATCCATGCTGACACAGAAAGGCAGTAATGACTTGGTTGTGAACACCCAGACCACGATACATCCATGCTGACACAGAAAGGCAGTAATGACTTGGTTGTGAACACCCAGAGCACAATACATCCATGCTGACACAGAAAGGCAGTAAAGACTTGGTTGTTAACACCCAGAGCACAATACATCCATGATGACACAGAAAGGCAGTAAAGACTTTGTTGTAAACACTAAGAGATCCATACATCCATGGGATGTGCCTCAGACGCAAGTTACGCCAACTATTGTGAACAAGGTGCTTAAAGTAAACACGTCTGGTTTTGTTATGAGCACTTAGCACTCCGAGCCTAAAAGGCCTCGCATTGAATTGATGCAAGAGAAGGCTTTGAAAAATAACAGCAGTTTTGTTGTGTGGTCCAGTACGCCCTTCGACTCTCAACCTGAAGAAAGCAGAACTCAAACTCGGCTTTTAGCAATATCAGCAAGGCCAGCATGTCATCTCAGCTTATTGAGCTTCAGGTGAGACCTTACAGTGTTAATTATTTTGTTGAAATTGGGGCCGAAATTCAGCCCCATTCTCATCTCAAAAAGTCTATATCCATGATTACTGGCTTAAGTTCTCAATTCATGGTTTCCCGGAAGAAAAAGAATGTTTTGATAGGTTGCAACATTGAGTTAATCAGAACTCAAATTCAGCCTTTGGCAATATCAGTGAGGCCAGCATATCAGCTCAGCTTCTTGAGCTTCAGGTGAGATCATACAGTGTTATTCATTTTGTCGAAATTGGGGCCAAAATTGAGTCCCATTCCTAATCTTAAACAGTTTATTTTTTCCATAATTACTGGCTAAAGTTGTCAATTCAAGGTTTGACCCAAAACAATGTTTTAATAGGTTACAAATTGAGTTTGTTTCCTTATGCAGCTCTATAAGTTGAACCTTAGTGCAATTTATCTTGATAGCACTTATTGTCAATTTTTAAATTATGTTTAGCAAAATCTACAACCATTTTCCCAATTAAATTCAAAACACTATGATTTTTTACGAATTGTCCCAATCCAAAAATGGTTAAAATAAACTCTGCATAGAGCTAGCCCCTAGTTATAGCACATTTTAAAGTTTCTTATCAAAATAAATGGCTTAATTATACCCCCACAAACGAAGTTTAGGGGGGTATATAGGAGTGAACTTGTCTGTTGGTCAGTCGGTCTGTCGATCTGTCTGTCGGTCCGTATTAAGTGTCCGCTCTCTTATTCAAGTAGTTTTCATTTGATCTTCACCAAACCTGGTCAGAAGTTGTATCTACATGATGTCTAGGCCAAGTTCGAAAATGGACCTTGCCGGGTCAAAAACAAGGCCACGGGGTCACTTTGTGCGTTTTAAACATTCAGCATGTTGTCCGCCCTCTAATTCAAGTAGTTTTCATCCAATCCTCACCAAACTTGGTCACAAGATTTTTCTAAATGATCTCTAGGACAAGTTTGAACATGGGCCATTCAGGGCCTAAAACCAGGTCACTGGGTCACTTTGTGCATTTTTTAACATTCAGCATAGCGTCCGCTCTCTAATTCAAGTAGTTTACATCCGATCTTTACAAAACTTGGTCAGAAGTTTTATGATGATGATCTTAAGGCCAAGTAAGAACATGGACCTTTCTGGGTCAAAAACTAGGTCAAGGAGTCACGTATTGCGTTTTAAAAATTGAGCATGGTGTCAGCTGTTTTTTGTGAAGACGACATGCAAAATATTATGTGTCAATGCGGCATGTGGGGGGATTTGTCACATCTGTGACAAAGCTCAAGTTTGCTTATTTCACTAAGTTTAATCACTATTTTGAACTCACATCTATTGTTTCTTATTAAATGCCATACAGTTGTATTGTCTCACATTTAAAGTTGTTAAGTCTCAGGTATAAGTCATAAACTGTCACATTTAAAGGTATGCGGACTCACACTTAAATATGTAGATTGTAACATTTAAAGTTGTGTTGTCTAACATTTTAAGTTGCTGAGTATCACATTTAAAATTATGTTGTCTCAAATTTAAAGTTCTATAGTCACACAATTAAAGGTGTACAGTCTCACATTCTAAATTGCTTAAGTAATGCCTGTTTTTGATTTACAAAAAATAAATATAACGCCTTGCTACAAACCCACAAATTGGTGCGCGTAAAACATTGATACTACGTTATTCTGAGTTCTAATTGGTGAACAATTAATTGCAATATTCTAAATATCAATTATGTTTGGCATTTAAAAAACAGGTCTGTAAAGTAAGGTGTTGCAAGGTTTATTCGTCTGTCACTAAACAATCCGGTTTTAGTTTACTTTCCATTTCCTTTTCAGTGAACTTTACTACCAAACATGACAAACGTCATTGAAGTGAAAGTCAATGACAACCCTCTTCTTGCACTAATGCTACAAATCGCTTATGAAATTCAGCACGAAGACATCTTGCGTCTACCACGCCTCCTATTAATATCTCCTCCCATGTTGGCTACATGAACACTTCCAACAGCAGAGCCTTAGTGAGTTAGACTTCTGTCTCAGCATCGATGTCGCTTAGCAACAATTGGATGATGGGCGTCGACAAATAAGGCCGGACAAGTCGCTAGAACTGAAACCAACTGATCCAACAGGTAGAGCAGGTGTTGCGTGACACATCCATTAATGTGACTGACCTCAATATGTTGTTCTCAAATAACGTGAACCTTAGGCCTGGAGAGCAGTATGCAATTGACGCCATTCAACAACAGTTGTTGTCAGCGATTCTCGGGTTTGGGGTGGCGACTTTGGCGTCGGGACTCACTCCATCTCTGTCTATGGCCAGTCGCAGCAGCAGCAGCAGCAACAAGAACAATAAGTAGTATCTTAGCGGTGTTCTGGGATATGGGGCTTCATGTATGTGCTTAAATTGTCATCCAAGATTAGCCTGTGCACACTGCACATACATTAAGTCCTATTAAAGTGTCATCCCAGATTAGCCTGTGCAGACTGCACATACATTAAGTCCTAGTCAAGTGTCATCCCAGATTAGACTGTGTAGACTGCACATACATTAAGTCCTATATAATTGTCATCCCAGATTAGCCTGTGCAGACTGCACATACATTAAGCCATATTAAGTGTCATCTCAGATTAGCCTGTGCAGACTGCACATACATTAAGTCCTATTAAAGTGTCATCCCAGATTAGCCTGTGCACACTGCACATTCATTGAGTCCTATTAAACTGTCATCCCATATTATCCTGTGCAGACTGCACATACATTAAGTCCTATTAAAGTTCTATCCCAGATTAGCCAGTGCAGACTGCACATTCATTAAGTCATATTAAAGTGTCATCCCGGATTAGCCTGTGCAGACTGCACATACATTAAGTCCTATTAAAGTGTCATCCCAGATTAGCCTGTGCAGACTGCTCATACATTAAGTCCTATTAAAATGTCATCCCAGATTAGCCTGTGCAGACTGCACATACATTAAGCCCCATTTTCCCAGAATGAGGCTCATATAGTTCACTTAACATCAGTATTTTTTCTGCCTGATTGAAGAAAACTTCCTAGCATCAAATGGTTAGTATGTGTTTTTAAAATTAATCAACTTGGTAAATAAATAGCAATTGATCAGGTTTAATCATAGAAGGTCAAGGCATAGTTTTGTCTACATTTCGGTTGAAATTCAGCCCTTGAACCAAGAGTTTATCCTGGCATACAAAATCCTCTGTAATAGACTTGTTAAATTTTATTTAATTTTAGCAAAACAATTATTTAAATGACTTCAGCACATTATACAATTATTCCCTTCAATATTTATTTAAGTTCCTGAATTTTGTTCCTACAGGATCCCATGCAGTCATAGATCGGTACCCAGCTGAACAACAGGCTGTCTGGTAAGCTGGGCCCGGATAGGTGCAGCCAGTCTAAAGCTGGGGCTCCAAACTGTCCTGCCAAGTGGGCTGATATTACCTCTTCTACAAGGTACATTGGTCCTGTAATTTACCGTGTATAATGTGCAGTGTGTTACTACTCAAAATTTTATTTCAATAGTATGTGCGTGTTATACATTGGTAACACTCTATCCTTGCTGCTAACTTAAACTTAATTCATTATGTAATTGTAAATATTCATAATCGTTGCCATTTTGTATTGCCTTGAAAGGGTGCAGGGGGGAGGTCGTATAGAATTGTAGAATTCTCTCCGTCCTTCCATTCTTACTTATGTCCGTCCAACCCTTTTGGAGTTACATGTAACTTAATGCAGATTGGTTAGATATGGATGAAAAATGACTGTATCAAGTGTACAGTATATGGTAGGCTGTGTGTGTGTGTGAAGTGTTTATTGTATACCTCATTCGTATCAAGAGCCTTCAAACATAATGTATGTCTTATATTATTTAATCAAACAACATTGATTGACCTCCAATATAACTGATGCTATTTCCGAATGCATTAATTATTTGGTTTACAGGGACATATGTCAGTGAAATATCCTTACAACTCCAACTCAGCCACTACATCTCAACAGGTAAGTCCCCTAACCATTGCAAAACGTACACTGGCACCAGATCACTGGGATATTAGTCGTCCGTTTGCATTCTGCACAGAATGCAACCACAGCAGATTTGCTTATTTCCCTCACAGGTACCCAATAGAACAAGAATGGGATTAATTGTTTGATATGCACAGTTCTGTGGTCTGAGCAAAATTCTACCTTGGGACCTTTCGATTCCTAGACCAGCATCCCACCACTTGACTAAGGTCCCATATTAATACAGTATTACGCAAAGACATGATATCTGAGCTATTTTCATGTATTTTTAAGTATTGCAAATGTAAAGTGATGAAATATTAGGATATTTATTACACTTTGGGATAAAGGGAAAGTCCTTTTCCCCCATTGCTATGCACCTGGTGAACATATTTGTTTCTCTATAACCACCTGTGAAATAAAGTTTAATAATATACTGAAATTAACTCAACACATATTCTCTGTTGATTTAAAATGCATTGCATGTCTATATTATTTTCAGAAGCTTTCCATCTCTGAAACGTTGTTGCCACAAAATTGGTTCTGTTCAAATCTGTTTATGTTGGCTAAGCAATATGGAAGCTTATGTTTAACAAAGACAGTTTCTGTAATGCAAAAACATATGCTTGACATATTTGCACAATTATCTGTCAAGTTTGACACACAATCTACTTTTTCCAGACAACCTGAATATCAAGGTGTTAAGTTTCTTCTGGATGCAGTTACAGTCACAGCTTTCAAGCCAGCAGCTGTTGATGTATTGAGATTCTCTCCTCTCCATGTAACCTGACCTGCTGCCTGTGAACATGCTGCACATAGAACCTTTGTGAGTTTGTGAGACGTGTGTAGGCTTTTTGTAAATACCTACTTTCAGAGACAGTTTAAGAGAACACTGGTCCGTCTAAACGTTTGTCCGCCTGTCAGGTTGTGTGGCATATATAACCTCAAAACATATTTTTATGTCCCCCACTATAGTAGTGGGGGACATATTGTTTTTGCCCTGTCTGTCTGTTGGTCTGTCTGTTGGTCTGTTGGTCTGTTTGCGCCAACTTTAACATTTTGCAATAACTTTTGCTATATTGAAGATAGCAACTTCATATTTGGCATGCATGTGTATCTTATGAAGATGCACATTTTGAGTGGTGAAAGGTCAAGGTCATCCTTCAAGGTCAGAGGTCAAATATATGTGGCCAAAATTGTTCATTTTATGAATACTTTTGCAATATTGAAGATAGCAACTTGATATTTGGCATGCATGTGTATCTTATGGAGCTGCACATTTTGAGTGTTGAAAGGTCAAGGTCAAGGTCATCCTTCAAGGTCAGAGGTCAAATATATGTGGCCAAAATCGCTTATTTTATGAATACTTTTGCAATATTGAAGATAGCAACTTGATATTTGGCATGCATGTGTATCTCATGGAGCTGCACATTTTGAGTGGTGAAAGGTCAAGGTCATCCTTCAAGGACAGAGGTCAAATATATGTGGCCCAAATCGCTTATTTTATGAATACTTTTGCAATATTGAAGATAGCAACTTGATATTTGGCATGCATGTGTATATTATGGAACTGCACATTTTGAGTGGTGAAAGGTCAATGTCATCCTTCACAAGGTCAAGGTCATCCTTCACAAGGTCAAGGTCATATATAGGGGGACATTGTGTTTCACAAACACATCTTGTTTATTAGCTCATCTATTTTTTGAAAAAAAATTATGAGCTATTGTCATCACCTTGGCGTCGGCGTCGGCGTTGGCGTCCGGTTAAGTTTTGCGTTTAGGTCCACTTTTCTCAGAAAGTATCAATGCTATTGCATTCAAACTTGGTACACTTACTTACTATCATGAGGGGACTGGGCAGGCAAAGTTAGATAACTCAGGCGTGCATTTTGACAGAATAATGTGCCCTTTTTATACTTAGAAAATTGAAAATTTTGGTTAAGTTTTGCGTTTAGGTCCACTTTTTTCAGTGAGTATCAATGCTATTGCATTCAAACTTGTTACACTTACTTACTATCATGAGGGGACTGGGCAGGCAAAGTAAGATAACTCTGGCATGCATTTTGACAGAATAATGTGCCCTTTTTATACTTAGAAAATTGAAAATTTTGGTTAAGTTTTGTGTTTAGGTCCATTTTATTCCTTAAGCATCAAAGCTATTGCTTTCATACTTGCAACACTTACTAACTTTCATAAGGGGACTGTGCAGGCAAAGTAATGTAACTCTGACTGGCATTTTGACAGAATTATGTGCCCTTTTTATACTTAGAAAATTGAAAATTTGGTTAAGTTTTGTGTTTAGGTCCACTTTATTCCTACAGTATCAAAGCTATTGCTTTCATACTAGCAACACTTATTAACTATCATAAGGGGACCGTGCAGGCAAAGTTATGTAAAATCCCCCCCCCCCCCCCATCGCCCTTCCCCCCACCCCCACCCCCCAAACCCCCCCCCCCCCCCCCCCCGCCCCCGAATATTTTTTTTTTATTTTTTTTTTTCGCTTTTTTGGAAGATAATGTAATAAATGTCCACAACCCCACACTATACACCCCTCTTCACTCCACCCCTCCCTCCTTTGTGATTGAAAATGAGAGTCCCTTCACCTTTAAAAAGAAAATAGATGAGCGGTCTGCACCCGCAAGGCGGTGCTCTTGTTTTGTTATGCAACTCTCCAAACATGTTAATCAGCATGTGGTCGTGTACTGCCGTGTATTTTATATCAGCTTCCTTTTGCATTAGTGGAATTGGAGATAAAAAAAACTTTTTTCATTACATGTTCATATTATTTTGCCGTAAATATTTATAATTAAGGAATATATCTCGTACCACCTTTCTATAAATTCAAATCAAAGAAGCTTTAGAACCATATGTCAGTTTTTTTTTTTTTTCATTGCTTTCCTAAGTAACAAAATTAGAATAATGAACTGAAATTAACATTTACATACCTTCCTTTATTTCAGATCCCAATCGATGTAATAAAACCGGCCAATCAAAAAGACAGCCTGGTACAGCATTTGTCATTAGATTGACGCCATGCATACATTTGAAGATCATTTATACATACAATTTAAACATGATAGTCAATAAGTGCCTGCGTTGGCTTCTTTAAAGACTCGCAGTCCTGAGCATTTACGATGGAATTCCTCATCTTGAAATATTGGGAAGGAAGGAAAATACCTGTCACTGTTAAGACAAAAATGAGGGAATGACAAAGCACAATAAGACCAGCCAAGTCCTGTGACCAGCCAAGTCCTGTTACCAGCCAAGTCCTGTGACCAGCGAAGTCCTGTTACCAGCCAAGTCATGTGGCCAGTGAAGTCCTGTTACCAGCCAAGTCATGTGACCAGCGAAGTCCTGTTACCTGCCAAGTCATGTGGCCAGCCAAGTCCTGTTACCAGCCAAGTCCTGTTACCAGCCCAGTCCTGTGACCAGCCAAGTCCTGTTACCAGCCAAGTCATGTTACCAGCCAAGTCCTGTGATCAGACAAGTCATGTGATCAGACAAGTCATGTGATCAGACAAGTCTTGTGATCAGTCAAGTCTTAGGATCAGCTTAGTTCTGTGGCCAGCCAAGTCGTGCGACCAGCCAAGTGTTTTTACCAGCCATGTCCTATGACCAGCAACTTTGTCTCGTGTGTACAGTCTGATTGTATGGGAAGAAAAATCTTCATTTCATATTGTATGGGCATAATGATACTGACAGTATCTTGATGATTAAGTATTTTGTTATATATTGGTAAATAGACCAATATGATAAGGGGAAACTCAGTAATAGCAGTAATGTAAAGTTTTATTTCAAGAGCAAAATAATGCAAGTACTGCTATTTTGTCTGTATTCAGAAACTGACTCTATATAGCTTTATCCTGATTATCGTAAACAGACAGACAAAATGATTTTACAATTGTTTTTTTTAAACATTGATTTTAAGCCTTCACAAAGTTGTTTAAATAATGCTGATTCCTTGTACAATATTTAACTTATTTATTGGCTTAACAAGACATGTTTATTTTCAGTTTGTTCCTTTAAAATTGCAATAGGTGCTAGGTAAAAGAATTGATCAGAACGGTTCATAATTGTGATGTTTCTATTTTGATATGTCTGTAATTCTGAATGCATACGTTTCTCATCAGTTAGCTCTTTTGAGACAGTATTATATCGAGAATCTCATGTAGTGCTGTAATAGTAAAAGGTCAAAATAATTGATTTATTCAAACTATGTTAACCTTCTGTTAATTGTCAATTTGTCTATTGACAACATATACTTTGTTTAATATTAAAAATATTTCAGCGCGTTATAAAAACTGTGTGAATTTATAATATTGGGATAATTGATGCACACATTGATGGAAAAACTATCTAAATAAAGTGATATTTAGAAGTGTATCTTAATTTGACTGGAGTTTGTTGAATAATAAGAAAAGGACGCTTTCTTTATTGAACATATGATGGAAAAAGTTATTTTGTTTTAAAGTGGGTATTTTCATGATTAATTAGTTATGGTTGTTGATTGCTCTTAATTGATTATATTATGATATTTGTGTTGACATTCGCATCATAGCATTCAAAGTGCTTTATTCTTGATATATTTGTATGTACATGTACACATATTTACGTCCAGCTTTTCGTCTAATGTAACAGATTTATATGGTAACATATAAACGTATGTTTTCATTTGTATGTAGATCAACCGCAAAGCTTATGTTTTTTGTTTGTACATTATTCATAAAATCTTGCCATTTCAAACAGGTAAATTCACTGTTTTCATTTATTTGTACAAAATATTTGCATAATATACCAAATGTACATGTCAGGCAATAGAGAAAAAGAATTGCATTGAATGAATGCGCATATTAAACTGTATAGTTAACAAGGACATGCAGACTTTTTCATTTATTTTTAGCAATAGAAACACCTTGTTTAATGCCATGATGTTCAGTTCAGAATCAAGCAACTACTATCTAGAAATTTGGAAAACAGTTAAGAACGATTCAAGGGAGAGCACTATGATATACTAAATACAAATTGTCTCTCTTGTTATAGTATAATTGCACATTTCAACGTAATAAGTACATTCATACATTCTTTCAAATTAATCCACACTATAAACTAAATACTATATACATTGAATTATCACTAAAGAAATATGACTTGCATAATTGTTTATTTTTGTGTCATACCAAAGTCATCAGTATGGTATTTATTAAAATACATTATATTTTAATGGCCAAAATTAGCCATAACAGTGCTAAAAGTTTGGTATTATGACTATTATAAGTGCATGTTCTCACACAATGTCACATTGTATATTTTAACACTGATGCAATACGTGTTAATATATTATATTTGACTTATTCACTTGCTGTTGTTGTGACATGTGTCCAGTTCTGAATTATAGTTGTTAATTGATTGTGACATTTTTCCAATTTTAAATGATTGCTTTTAGTTGATTGTTTACAAGTTTTGTAAAAGCTTTTTTAATGTTGACCACTCCATATTAGATGTCATTGAAGTGCAGTCACTGCGGCCAGTTTCTGTAAAACTCCCAACTCAGCTGATGTCTTAAGACTGGATTCCATACAAATGTGGTTATTTATATTCAACATGTTTTTCATTTGACATGTCGGTTCTGTTGGTGAACAATTGAACACAGCTTTTTATTGGACAAAGTTGGGTCATATTTCAAAATTTATGATACATGTATCAATTTTTGATTTCAAGCAGAAATATATTTTGTTTATTTGTTTGCATATTTAGCTAGAATAAAATTGTTATTATATAAACATCCTATGTATAAGTACTGTAATTTATTGGTAAAAGTAGATTTAAGGTTCAACATCATGTCTTAATTTGTTTGTTTATCCCAAATTAATATTTTGCAAAAGTAAAACTTGGTTGAATAAAGAAAACTTTATGGAAAGTACCACCAGGTATCAATCAATCAACCATTGACTGTGTACTACTTATGATCAGGGACTTAATCAATAATTGCCTATGCACATTTATAATGTTTATGTTATTGAATTGAATAATTTCTGTAGTTTTGTTCACATTTATTGTTGTTTTTTTTTAAGACATAGCACCTGTTGTATAATATAGTATCAAACTTATCATATTTTGTGTGTCAACCATTGCAGTGTTTGTCTGTTTGGAGTTACAATCATGTTAATGTATGTGATTTGCGGATCCAATTTGTTGTTGTTTCACGCCGTATAATGTATATATTCATTTATAGAGCAGAAATATTGTTTTACGGTGAAAATGTGTTGTTATAGCAAATAAAAAATGTATGTTAATTGTTTCCTCACTGCTATATAACTTTCCCTTTGGGTGGTGGCATATTGTGTTTTGGTCTGTCTCTCCGTTTGTTCGTTATTCCCCCGTCATACTTTGGTCAGACTCGGATACCTGCCATAACCTTAATAACTAGTCTGACAGATCTTCACATGGTGGATGATTTTCATGCAGATATTAACATGTCTACGGTAATACGGATGTGACATGGTAATGATATTATTTATGTCGTTCCAAAGTTTAAAAAGGTAGTGGGAACGAGATAACTTACTCATGAGAACGAAAAAGCTTACTCGTGTGAATGAGAAAGTAATTCGAATAAACGAAATACTTAATCATGGGAACAAGTCACTATGTAATGGGAACGACATACATAAAAACGTACACGTACATCTGTGGAAACGTACATTTCACGCGGTGATTGGATTGGTCTTTTATATAAAGAAAAAGCCCACTCCTATTGAAAGTAGGTAAAGTATGTGCGTGAAAACGTATTTAAGACGTAATTATATTTTGTATAAGACCTGTGATTCAAAATGTATTTGATTCACTTGATTCAATGTGGCACTTGAGGATTATTAAAGGCAAATGTTGACCACTATCTGAAACTGTATTGCCTGCAATATTCCCAGGCTTAATGAATGGGACAAAATATGTTTTCGTTCTGAAAGCTAACATCTAGTACACATTTATATGATTTTTCTTTTTTCTATCAAACATATTTGTATGTCATATCTTCAAAGGGAGGGGATCATATTGATTTAGTCTATCATTCTGATCAAATGTAAAGTATAATTGATGAAATGAGACATATATATTCATCAGCGTAAAAACGTATATTAATGTATGTATTATGTTGTTTAAATGATATTTAAGCCCAATCGACGTCGTTAAATGGATCAACAATATGAATCACTGTATTAACTTTGGTCAAAAAGAGATGTACATTATGCATCAAAATAATTTCTTAATCTTCAAACAATTAAAAACAATGCTTTGTTATCCGCTTTTGGACCATGTGGACAAGAATGCCGACCACTTGATAGCAAAATATTGAAAAAACGTGTGGCAAGTAACTGTAAGTATATGGCTACAAAGTACAAAACCGGCATACATGTTTCGTAACAGGCTAGAACGAACATGAGAGACGCATTAGCATCTTTTTTTAAAAATAGTACAAAACCGGCATACATGTTTCGTAACATGCTAGAATGAAAATGAGAGACGCATTAGCATCTGTTTTAAAATACTTTGTTAGAAAGAGTTAGTAAGGCGTGATCGATGACGTCGTCATGAAGACTTTCTGGCCAAGACTGCAAACGTACACTTAAATATGTATTCACATGCGAAATATATTACTATTTGAGTTTCACTACTTCTTATCTAACAAACAACCAATATAGTATTGCATAATTACACTAAAGAATACTAAACAGTATGCATTTGTATATGACTATGCTATGCATTTTTTAACTTAATTTCCTCGTACATCTGAATGACTTACGTAAATTTATTAATATACAATGAACGTTTGTACGGAAATGTTTTACTTATTCGAAGTTCATCGTGAAATGCCATAAATGCAACATATTAACTAAAACCCGCAAATATACATAAAACGGCAATCTGAAGAAGAGAAATTATGACTGTTGTTTTTGTATATGCTAATTTATGCAAAACCAAGGAAGCTAATAATGTACCCTTCCTACAATAAAACAATCAAAATAAAATAGTATGCATTTAACTTTCTTAATACGCTTCACAGACATTAAACAAAGTGATTATGGTTTTGCAGGAAAATGTTTGGTTATATTAACCATCTATTCAAAGAACAATATCTTTATTTCGCACACAATGCGTATAAGTAAAATAATGATTTTATACGAACAACAGTTACGGATATAAAAAGGTGGTTATCTCAGTATTGTTGTTACAAATTGGGAAAAGTGTTAAATTGATTTCTTTTGTGAGGAACCTTTTATTTTGTTCATGTTAATTTGCTAAACCTATGTTGCATTACCACGGACTGCCGTGCGGTATAATCTTTACAACAAAGGCAATACATGTACTCGATGAGATAAACATTTCAACCAATACGTGACCAAATCTTACTGGCCGGAGTAACGCCATGAACAACATTATGGGAATTTCTTATTCGGAACTCGGTTTAAACTAATGTATTAATAATTGAAATGTATAACAAATACAAGTATCCTTAATCCAATGATGTTATGTCATGTAATTTAAACAATAGGAATTTAACAACTTTTGTCCGTGTAACACAAGTGAATATACTTAAAATTAAAAATGTGTTTGTACATATAGCTTTGATGAGTTCCTAATGATGTATATAACATGTTAATACATAGTACTTAAATTAATGAGGAACTATGATGGCAATGATGACAATTTTTGTAAGCATTGATTGTATATCATTTCGGTGTGAATTTCATGTGATCACTTAATGATAAAGTCACATTTCTTTTTATCCCATCATCAGACGTGCATTGTCGAAATAAACCCCTGTGGAATAAATTTTCCTCTATTTCGGCAGTGCTGAAGTAGAGCTGTCCGGCGCGGCGGACTGTTATGTGAGGAGAATGGTCATATTACTCGGAATCAACTATTAAGTAATCAGTTTTAGTAAAATCGAATCAGATTAAACAAAACAAACAATTTGATACCAAGATGTAATATATTTGAAACACAAAATGCAACACAAACAGCAAAATAACAACATTGTTAACAAATATTAAGTGCGCGTCCTCATGACGTCATTATTACGAGGGACTACTTTTTGTATCACGGTTCAGTAGTTAGCAATTGTTTACCTTGTGTGTGACTTTTCTTGTCAATGAATGGCTAAAAATCAACACAATGCAATAATAAAATATATTATTTTCATTTAATTGGAAATAAATTGTTTGGAAATAAATATTTAAAATATATGAAATGTTTCTTTTTTATTTCATGTATTTTATTAAATAAGTCAGCAGCAAATCAAGTCGTCTGCTTAAGTCTTAAATGTCAATTGTGGTTGAAATAATGAAAAAATAAATAATACACAATCAAGAATTAAAATAAAACTGCAGCAAAACATATTTCATCAAATGAAATAAATTCTGACAACAATGTTCAACCAAGAAACAGGTGATTTTGATGTAGTATGGGATGGTTTGTTTTCAAATGCTGTGGAATTAAGTTTGGAAGAATTTGAGCAAAAATATGGAATAAATGCACTTCAATTTGATGAGGATTTAACTGAGAATAATGCCCCTGAGTCAAATTGTGATGATCAAAATAACACAAATGTTACAATTCAAAATGAAGCTAAACATCTCAACCAGTCAATTCCAAATGAATTTAAAAACATAGAGCTTTCTGAAGTCCGACAGTACATCACAAAAGAAGAAAACAAAAACACAGCAAAAAAAACATTAAATGACACAAAAAAGTTCCAGAGGTTTCTACTGACAAAGGGTGAGACCAGAGAAATGCATCAGTTGGATGTCGATTTCCTTGACGAGCATATTGCAACGTTCATTCTATCCCTGCAACGCGAAGATGGCACAGAGTTTGAGCCGACAAGTATCCGGGCCATCATCAGTAGCCTGGACCGGAAGCTGAAAAGACACAAATACCCTTTTAGCATTATGAATGAGAAAGGGCCACAATTTTCTCTGACAAGAGAAACCTACAATGCTAAAAAGAAAAGCCTGAAAAAGCAGGTAAAAATAACTTTCTTTTTAAAGATGGAAATGCATAATTTTGTTAAATATTTATTAATTTGTATTAAATGTGTAAAAATTTTTTTTATACATATATTTAAAATTAATATAAATTAAAATAAAATATAAGAAGAACATGTGTCAAAAAATGCGAAACAAGCCAGATATTTAATTCTGAAGTCGAAAATGTCTGTACAGTCGAATTTGCCAGTACGTATGTCATGCATGTACGCTGTGAATCTACATTTAGTGTTACAAATCATTTTAATTTCCTGCAATGATATTTGTTCAAACCACACAAGAACACTAACTGCAATCATATTTAAAAGACAAATGCTTTGGTTTATTGTAGGAAATAATGTACAAAAAATCTTCCGTTTCAATCGGCTCAGGGGGGGGGGCTTATTTGGCTTTGCTGCATTTTATGAAATTTGTCTTCAATGCATAATTGTTCTTGCCTATTTTGTGTTATTGTAAAATATTTTTAGCAATATATTACAATTTAAGACACATCAAAATCGTGCATAGCCACTTTAAATGAAAGCAAATACCGGTATAAATTCATAACTCAACACTGTACTGAATTATTTAACCCTTTGAATGCTGGGAAATTTGTTGTGTGCTAAAATGTCGTCTGCTGAATTTCTAAAATTAGCATTTTCTTCGATTTTTTTCAAAGAATATTATCAGAATAGCAAACAGTTTGGATCCTGATGAGACGCCTCGTTCTGTGGCGTCTCATCTGGATCCAAACTGTTTGCAAAGGCCTTCAAAATTTGGTTCCCGCACTGAAAGGGTTAATGAAAACTATGACAGTTTGTGATATATTGACAAAACGATAATATTTTTGTATACTGACTGCAGTATTTCTTTAAGCCAACACTGATTTTCACAGTTTACAGCAAGTTTGTTGCCTTTTTGAAAAGTACCTGGGACCAAACAAATCTGGAATTTGTGTGCGTAAATTCAGTTGATTGGGATTTTTCGCGTGAATCTAGAAATAAGGACGAATAAAGAAATAATTTTTAAAATTCTAACGCTATAAATAATAATGGGTTTTTCTTTTTCTAAACCTCCTTTGCTTTTATTTAGGGAAAGGGCAACCTGCCATGTGAGGCAGACGTACTTACCGACCATGAAATAGATATAATGTGGCAGAAGGGTGTCCTAGGTCCTAACAGTCCAAAAGCTCTTGTCCACACCATGTGGCTAAACAACTGCTTGCATTTTGGTTTGCGTGGCACAAAGGAACAATACAGCCTTAGGTATAATCAATTTGATACCTGAAATAACAGAATTTAAATTGAAAACAATTTTTTTTTAAAAACTTCGCTGTTTTGCATAAAGTAAGTTTTGGTAAGTTTCACACACAAAAAATCTGAAAAAAACAGCAACAAATTAAATATTATATAAATATTACAGTTCACGTCAGACAGGGTGACAGTAAATTTGTCAACTTGATGAAATTTCAACCTCCGCTTCACCTCGATTGACAGTATTTTACCAAAAGTTGACAAATTTACTGTCACCCTGTCAAACATGTAATATTTATTTTATGATACTGAAACAGCTATTCAAACATAAACAATTTATATGAAGTAGAACTATGAACTATTTTAATATACAAACTCATTAATTTGGTCGTCTGTTAATTACTGAAATTTTAGCAAAACTGCATACTGCGCAAATTGGACAGTATAATTTTGTACCATTCCGCACATGATTGTTAAGGTAGTGGGTGACAGGTTTTTTGGGAAATAATATTTTCATGAGTGCCGCACAAGTGGCCACAATAAAATGAAAATATATATTTTCTATGATCACGAGTAAATTAAAATCGTAAATCAACGTATCAAACACATTTTTCTTTTTATTTTATGCTTTTTTCACACTTAATATTCATTGTTAACGAACGAGCTTAACTAAAGAATTGTGCTGGGATAATGACATCGTTTCGTCAAAGAAATGACATCATTTCACAGTAAACAGTGAAAATTATCAATAAATTTCACTATAAATCTTTATTGTTTGAAACAGTGAAATTATTAGTTTTAATTCACTGATATTTCTCTATAAACCACCGGAAAGCATAAAATAATAAGTAATAAATTACTGTAATATTTACAATTTTTTTTTCTCCAAACAGATGGGGGGATATTAAACTGAAAATATCTTCTGATGGGACCGAGTACTTGGAGCTCAATGAACGTCAAACCAAGACTAGAACTGGAGAAAACTTGAGCGATGTTAGAAGAGTCACCCCGAAAATGTTTGCCACCAATGAAAATGACCCCAGAAACCCAGTCGCTTTGTACAAAATTTATGCACAGAAACGCCCAGCTAATTTTTTCGATGTGAACGACCCATTCTATCTCGCTCCAAATACAATAATGAAGCAGAAGTCCGAGTCTGATCACAAAGAAAGCGTGCAATGGTTCATTCGTCAAAAAATTGGGATGAATAAATTGAGCAAAATGCTCAGGATGATGGCAACTGAAGCCGGGCTACCAGTTGAAAAACGCCTGACCAATCATTCAACTCGCAAGCACCTGGTCCAAAAGCTTAGAGAACACTAGTCCAAATAATTAGACGTAAGCTACCCCGCTTACGTCTAAACGGCTACCGTCGTTTTCCTGTAGCAAATTGAGTTCAACTTAAACTTCAGTTTTTCTCGTTAAATCTTTGCTAATGCATAAAATTATAATTAATTAGACATAAATGTGAGCGATTACCTCTTAAATGTGTAAAAATTGTGCTTTTAAACCACTTATGTACATTTTTAAAAATAAACATACACAACACACGAAGTGTGTTTGTCGTTTATAGAATTACATTGAATTATCTTGAACGAAATTATTTTTTGAATAGGTTACACAAAACCAATTGTTGTTGTACAACAAACCACATCACTTTTTAGCTTTCTGTACTTTTTAATTAAATGAAACCTATATGTGTGTGTTTAAACTACCAGTTGTATCACGGAGTGTATATTGATAGGAGATGATTCGAGTATTTGACCCTTACTGTCGTAAATTCAATCTTATGCAAAATCTATTCATCCGATTTTATTGGTTTATACGTTATCTTGTTGCTTATTAATTCCTCTTTAAAAAAATATACGTTTTAGTATACTCCCGTTGTTATTAATGGATTTATAGCGAGATAAACCCAAGAAATACACATTTTATGTTTAACCACCGCGCGTTTTACCGTGTTGTGGCTATCGATCTTGTACAATTAGCGTACAGCGAAGCGCCGAGGTTATACATTTTGATGTACCCACTCACGTCTTTTGTTGAATTAAAGTTTCATTTCTCGGCCGATTTTGACAAATTATATATCATTAGAAAGCTTACGTTACGTAGTAAACAGATATACAAACATATATTAAGTTTTTCTTCTGATTTCGACAGCCAGGGGAGTTATAACTTTAACTTTTGCAAATATCATACCGTATTGGAGTTTTAGAATCTAGATTTACGGTTGACATGTTCGTACTTAATACCAATTTGTAGCGTTCTTCTGATTTCGACAGCCCGGCGAGTTATAACTTAAACTTTTGCAAATATTATACCGTTTTGGAGTTTTAGAATCTAGATTTACGGTTGACATGTTCGTACTTAATACCAATTTGTAGCGTTTATATTTGGAGTTCAGTTTTAAAAATTACATCTTGCTTAGGAGAATAGAATTCTGTATACGATAGAAAAAAATTGTTTAAAAAAGAAAGTAATTAAGGAATGAAGGCGGAAGAAAGAAGCGCGCGTTCCTAACGCACTGAACTGATGCTACGGTCTTGGCGATTATGCTTTTGTTTAGAAACCGGCCATTGAATTTCCTTTGCCATGATTATTATATTTTTTATGGAATATATTGTGGTATTTTGTTCACGAAACATATCAATAAAGCTTATTATAAATACATCTTAATAAATTAACGATTTCAGCTCTTGTTTATAACACAGAAAGGGTGATAAATTTATGATGAAACAGCGTATATAGCGGATCCTCTCGATTTTATTCGGCTTTGCATGCATACTTGAAATAAAATGGGTGTCAAAAACATTCATCGTTTGCTGTTAATTATCAAGGAGGGAATTATGTATAATTATATGAAATGTTATTTACCTTAAAATATCAATTTATTAAAGATTCTTGAAAATCACGGTCGGTGTTACGCGGGTCATTTCGTATTTTGACATCAGGGCATCATGTCCAACTATTCAAAATCAGATTTTTTCACTGGGACGATGACGGCTTAGATTTAGACAGGCAGACAGATAGTTTATTCAGACTTATGCAACAGTACATCGTCTTCAACTCAAATATATAAATTATTTTTAGACGAATTGTTAGGTGATTACACATATAGCAGTGATGATTCTGAGAATGTTGCCATGTTTCTTATCTGTGTAATCTAGAGTCCGTGGTTTGAGCATTTTTATCGCGGTGTTCAATAAAAGATATCTCAATAATCTTGTTTATTGATAGATCTGTAGGTTTTATTGCCCTGTGTTCAGCACAAACCAATTATCTCTTTATGATCAGATACTGTGCCGACCAATACTAAATAACACTATGGTGTCATACGCCACAGCAGGGACCTATACTTGTGATCATGGAGTCTTAGTGAGAGACTTAAAAAAGTATGTTGTTTCGCTTGCGGTTGTTAAAGCCAAAAGGGGGCTTCCCAGCTGGCACAGCTGCTGATATTCGGATCTGAATACCTAAACTTATTCAGACCTTATTCTTAACCGTTGCGCGTTTTACGATATCGGATTTTAGGCGGGAATACAACTCAGTGAAACTATTCGATTTCTTATACAACATTAAGCATATTAACAGTTATTAAAATTAACAATATCAGCGACATCTTTTTAAAGACTAAACACCTTTTCAAGTATCGAATTTAACACGTCAATAAAATATATTAATACCAAAAAAGGTTTCATTTAATATTGTTCACATTAAACCTTTAAATGAAAGTGTCGCTTTAACTATTTTCCGTGTCTTATTAAGCCGCGAATCGTTTGCTAAAAACAGTTAACAAAAAGGGCTACACGTTCTAATTCTTAATGAAATACAAAAATAAGTATAACATAATTATTAACGTCCATAAACACACACGGCAAGATCAAAGTTTTAATGGAAAACTAATATGACATTCCACTTAAATTATTATTTTCGTCTAAATCAAATACTATATATAGAGAAACAATGTATTTATAACCGACCAATGAGGTAACATTATGCAACTTTCAATTTACACAGTGCTATATGGCAACAATATGGAATTTGAACAGTGGTAGTGTTTTAAGGTCTGGACTATCATTACTTGTAAGTTTGTATAAACATTTTTCTAATGCAATAAGTAAAATAATGTTTATATTTTATGTTTAATAATTTATTGCATGATTATTCTGTGCTGTTATATGAATTTGATGCCGTTAAAGCTTCCGACATGAATTCATGTCGGAACGATGCTATTTCAAAATAACGTTAAACGATATGAGGTCGATGTCGACCTCATATTTATAGGAGTAAGAGAACACAACATTCCAGCCACTGAAATTATGTCTGTCACTGGACACAAGAATGTACAGTCAATTTTAAAGTACTCAAATGTAAGTCATGAGCAACAGAATAAAATGTTCCAACATACTTGCCTCCCATGGTCAAAATGCAGATCCAATTCAAGGAAGGAAACACTCTGTCACCAGCACGGCCACATTTTCGTCAACGCAGCCCCCTAGCCAGCCGGAACAACATCAGACCGAAGCGGAAATTCTACCCGAAACACAAGTGCAAGTTCCCCACCCACAGCCACAGTACAGCTTTCAGCAGTCACTGTCCAGCTCATTTAAATCCCAGTTCTTCGGGGCAACGTTCAACATCCAGAATTTTCATGTACACAATAACTAATCCAGTATTGCAATAACACCTTTAACACACCGTAAATCCGACAAAAAGCATCGATTTGCTCTACACGCCAAGTCGACTCACGTGCTCGGCCTACTGTGTAGAAAAACAAATTCTAAATGAACCTGACTCTTTACATCGCTATAAATATAATTTGGTTATTGTTATTGATTTGGTTGAGTTTTGGTAACATTTGTAAGTGGCTGTTGTCTTGTAAATAAATGAATTGTTATTGTTTTGCTTGAAATATTCTGGTACTATTTTCTTACGCGGACCTCTTTACAGCTAAGGTCGAAAAACACTGTTTGCTTAAAATAACTTCGGGATTTTCCGTGTAGTTTTTTTTCCTATTCTATTTTAAAAGAAATAGTTAACGAATAAGAAAGATGATGGGATAAATCGAATACTAGGTCGGTGCCGAATAAAGCGAAGTTTATTTTGCTCGGCCCGAAAATCTGAACCACTCGCCAAGGCTCGTGGTTCAGATTTTCTAAGCCTCGCAAAATAAACTTCGCTTTATTCGGCACCGACCTAGTATTCTATATATAAATAATGGGGAGCCAGACAACTCGCCCCAAAGCCAACTCGCCCCAGGACAAGTCGCCCCGAAAATCTGGACAAGTCGCCCCAAATATGTTGGACAACTCGCCCCAATCGAAAGACAACTCGCCCCAATTTTGTTTCTTATATATAGTATTATAGAAATTTTGTTCATATAAAATTTGTTAAGTTTAATGTATTAATATTCGTGATTATTGTTTTTAGGAAATGTAGTTGTATGATTTTTTTTTCATTTCATATTGTAAAACTTTGTAATTCAATAATTGTTTACATACCGGATTGCTTTTAGTAATAAATTGTTATTAGCTTTTTTATGATTGTGTTTATTAAAATAAGCCCCATTTAGTTCGTCTTGTTTTGAAAACGTGTGAAATGTTAAACGTTTATTTTGACGGCATGCTTTCATTTTCTGTTCAAAGATTGTTTAATGAGACATTTTGTATGATAGTTTGGTTTAATTAAAGAATAATGGAATGTCTTTGTGTTAGTTATGTTTTGAAAACGTGTGAATTGACGAAAATTAATTAAGCCGGCATGCTTTCATTGTCTGGTCAAAGATTTATTAATAAGACAAACGGTATGACAGTTTGGCGTGATTAAAGAATAAATAAGGTTACACGCTTACCCAGACAACAATGCTGTTTGCAAAGTAATTATAAGGGCTGACTATATATAAAGAGGGTATCTGAATGAGCCCAAAGTATGTGTTTTGTTTGTGTCGGACAATACTATTTGTGACTTGGAATACGATTGCTATATAGTTGTGTGGGTTTCAGTGCATCTGCCATGTGTTCAAACATATATGTGCTTATTTGATGTCGGATACAATAATTTTCTAGTGTTAGTTAGTTTTGTGTTTGTGTTTCTGCAATGGCAGAAGTGGCAAATTGTATACATTGTGGAAAGACAGTTGGGCAAAGGCAACGTGCTGTTTCTTGCGATGCCTGCGAGCGATGGCAACACATAGGCTGTGATTCTGGTAAGTAAACTTATAATATAATTATTTGTTGTGTCTTACATTTTTTAGGTCAGGCAGCTTTTATTTCCCCATAAATAATGAATCTAAATTGTTGGATACTTGCATATTATCGGGTAATCAACCAATGTCCGTTAATCCGGTGACACATAACAGATGTGTTTTACGACCTGATAACGATCATAAAACCTTTCAGATTAATGTACGAAGTCACTGGACCGTTATCTTTGCGTTATTTGGGTGATGTATACCGCTTTAAACTATTGCTCATAGTAAATAAGATTACTTCGGAATTATAAAATTTCGGTATCCGGAGAAGTGCCCCCCCGGAGAACTGCCCCCCGGAGAACTGCCCCCTTATTTTAAAGGTGGCGGAGAGGTGCCCCCCCATCAAATCGGTAGAGGCGGAGAACTGCCCCCCTGTCAGAATTTAGTAGGCGGATATCTGCCCCCCCATCAAATCTGTAGGGGCGGAGAACTGCCCCCCGGTGTCATATTAGTTATTAGTTACGTAGTAAAAACAATACTTACGGGTAATTTTACGTTATCGCCGTACACATTTTATCCGGTAACAATTTAATTTCAGTACAAGTATATTACCATTTATCGAACTGAATAACACAAATTGTCTAGAGGTATGTGATAATACTGTTTAAGGCCCTTGGTACGCATCTGCACCACTCACTATACATGAATGCCTTGTAAAAGTCGTGTTTTAATAAGAGCGCGAAACATAGTCGAGATCCACACAGGAAACGCGTGCGTGTTAATACTGGCAATGTGTTGCAACTAAATATAGACGTGCAACTCGGTACTTATGGAGGAAAAGTTACATCGGAATTAATTTACATTATAAAGTAGTATTGACCCATGGAAAAAAAGTTAATTGACATATAAAAAAGTAAATTAATAGGCAAGGCAAAGGCAATAATTTAGCTGACTTGAAGAAAAAAATGAAGTGAAGTTGAATTTATAAGCAATTTATTTATGTTGTTTAGTTAATTCATGTCTTCTAGCACCTTATCCGTCGGTAGCATCGCCAGACTGTCGAGTCGTCCGCAGTTTGCATTTTGAGCAGATCATGTCGACATGCCAAACAAACAAAATCGGTAACAGTTGCTTTAATTAGCAGCTAATAAGGCAGGCAGAGAACTTGTTACCGTTAACGATAAGTACCGCGATCTTTTAATCTTTTAATTGGTAGACCGGACCGACCTTAATTGTTAAGAACTTGTTAGCTTTGAATAAAGCCGCATACGGGTTTATTATATTGAACCGTCCAAATCCGTAATTGGCGAAAACAAACAAATAAATTATTGTTTTCAGCTGGCATAAGGATGGATTAAATTGCATGCTAATTGTTTGTTTTTATTACGGGGAAAATATCAAATAATTCAGCCGCGAAAACTTTTTATTAGCAAAAAGTTATTTGTTTTTCTTTGTTCACATTGACGAAAATCACGTGATTATAAAGTTGGCGACGTGACGACGTCCATGCCGAGGTAGGTATTTTATGCCGTTTTAAAACTTTCATTACTTGTACAACTTTATATTACTTTTGAAATTTCACTCAATTTCCATACATAATAGCAAGAAAGTTACTGGCGTTATTGTCATTATAATACTCGCTTTATATATCACCGCTATTTCTTTAATTAGGGGGCACTTCTCCGGGTCATCAATTCTGACAGGGGGGCAGTTCTCCGCCCCTTATTAATCAGCAGGGGGGCAGTTCTCCGCCCTATACAAAAACAGTGAGGGGGCAGTTCTCCGCCCAGTGAAAAATCTTTGGGGGGCAGTTCTCCGGGGGGGGGCACTTCTCCTAGAGCCTAAAATTTCGTATGCTGTGATTAGAAATTTATTAACTGTACTGTGATATCCACATAAAATAATGACTTTACCTGTATTGATAGGAATTTTACGCGTTTATAAATGCACAGAATACCTAGTGTATAACATTATTTATTGAGCGGACAGATGCATTAATCTGCACTGGACCGCGCGTTGGGTATTTACTGTTTAGTAACATCTTAATACCATCATTTTTAAACTGATAACGGAATAATAAAAAAAAATCGTTAAGACAGACAGACACACAATTTGATTGTCGAATACAATCAGTACATAGCCATATAAACATTATACATATTTCAATTAAAAAGCATGTCAAGGAAATGTGATTCATAGAATTTAGTTTACTTACGGAGAATGTTCTTAACATATTCGATGCGAGTTTAATATATGAGATCTAACTTTTAATAAACAATTATATATTAAGTTAATTATTATTACTACTGATAAATAACATTTAAGCTTTCCTATAAAAAGAACATTTAACATTTAAGGATTCTTATTTAAAGATACTGTGTACGTGCTTGAATTAAATCTTTTTCTGTATTAAAATGTTCTAATAAAGTATAAATTTCAGATTTGGCACGAATCTTTGTATATTGATAGATCTTCTATTAATACCGGTAGTTTTTATTACCAATTATTGTCAATTAGTGTAAATTATAACATCAATCAATATGTGTCATAAATAGGGCGTACCCGAGATACAAACATGAGCCGATGTTGTCTACAACAATAACGATTGCCACACTTTACCTTTAATTGAGAATTACAGACGTGTTAATCTATAAGTGTTTTCTATCAATTACTGTAATAGATAACATCAAACAGTAGGTGTCATACATATGGTGTACCCGAGATGTAAACATACAAGTCAGAAACGCGAGTCTTACACCCATATTGGCATTTTAAATTATACTTTTGACTGCTTAACTCTAATAACATGTATAACATATAAATAAAAATGTGTCATTTAAAGATACGTTTACACATGTGTATAATTGTTATAAAATATTCATCCCATATTGTCGTTGAATGTTCATACTATGAATTTGTATGAATAATTTTATGATTGTACTTACGAAAATTTAAATTTTCGCCGTTATATAAATCTAGGAAAAAAATAACACATACAAATGTCGATGTTTCATATCACTTATATAGTATTTCATTGATTTTACAGAGCGCCTACAGTCAACGCAACACTGTATTCACCTTTGTCCGCAAGGTCATGTCTATACCGTTCCTGCCAGCGGAACATGTGGAACCAGCGATTATGAGGTAGATTATATATTTGACAAATACACAAAGAAATACAAAAAATAACTGGATGGCCACGTTTCACTTATTTAGAAATAATTCGAAAAACCGTTCAGACTATTACTTTACAAATTACTGGTCTCTTGTAATAGTACTGATTCATTTTTATTTGTTTCAGACTGAAAGAAAAAAACAACAGACGAACGCCTGGCCGACCTGCTAGAGCCATGTGGACAGGACATGGCTTAAATCTTCGGTGTGGGGACCTGAAAATTGGAGCGTGTTTGGTCGGAGTGTCCGAACAAATAATGACTGTGAAGGGTGGCACTTGAAACTAAATCAGCACGCCAAGAAAGCCAATTTGCCTTTCCACCTACTACTGACCCTTCTTTGTGAAGAGGCTTCCCTTCTCCCAACACAGGTGAAGATGGTATCAGAAGGAAAGCTATCCAGGCGACAACGAAGGAAGAACAAGTCTCTCCAGGGAAAAATCTTCAAGCTGTGGGAAGCGTACGAGAGCGGAGAATTGTCAGTCAACGGCCTACTGAGGAAATGCAGTGGCATTTATGGACCAAATGCATGAACGTTGCTCATTTGATGTCTTTCTGATTGTTGGAAATGTTTCAACCCTTGTTTTTGAAAAGCTTGTTTGTGTGTGAAAGTTACTGTGTGTTTGTAATGTTTGACCATTATTATATTTTTTAAATGTTTGATAATATTCAATATTTACGGACCAAATGCCTGCCTGAAAGTTGCTAGATTGAATTGAAATAAATTATTGCTCATTTGTTGTTTTTTTCTTCTTCTGATTGTTAGAAATGTTTCAACCATTGTGTTTAAAAGCTTGTTTCTGTGTGAAAATTTGTGTTTAATTATTACGGATGTTTGAAATGTTTGATAATATTCATCATGGCTCATTACAACCTGTGTTTGTAATGTTTTAAAAGTATTAAAGATGTTGGAAATGTTTGATAATATTTTGTGAAAGTTTGTGTTAATTATTACGGATGTTTGAAATGTTTGATATTATTCATCAAAGCTCATTACAAACTGTGTTTTAAAATTATTTTTAAAATGAGTTAATAAATGGAAATGTTTGATAATATTTTGAATTGTCTTTTCATTCATAAATCTGTGTTATTTATTTCATTTAATATGCTAAAATTGATGCTTTGTATGTTTTCAATAAAAACAAATGTTAGTATCGTGAGTCTGTAATTGTTATAAATTATGAATAAAATTATGAATATAACACATTTCAATTTTATTTTTTTCCCCATGTATTATTCGTTTTATGTATTCAGCATTCCTTTTAAAGTCAAAAATGTTATTTAATACATTTTTTTCCGAAAAGAGTATTATATATATGACAAAATATTTCGTTGCACGCTGTCATTTAATTTGGGGCGAGTTGTCTTTTATTTGGGGCGAGTTGTCTTTCGATTGGGGCGAGTTGTCTTTCGATTGGGGCGAGTTGTCCAATATATTTGGGGCGACTTGTCCAGATTTTCGGGGCGACTTGTCCTGGGGCGAGTTGGCTTTGGGGCGAGTTGTCTGGTAACCAAATAATGGACTGTTGCATATGTGTTTGCAATACCGGCGCGGTCATGCTTATACAAATAACTAATTTAAACGCAACAATTTTGCAAAACAAGGCTGTGTGTTAATAAAATAAAATTATGAATACCATGTTTTGTATTTTTATAATAACCCGTGTTACTGTTATTAGAGAGCATAAAGCAAAAAAAGCATTAAAATCGGTCGAATAGAAAATTTGTATAAATGGGTGATATATAAGCGCTTTTAATTATAATGAATACATGAATTATTTGTAATCGTTATGGTTTTAAATGGAATGATCACGGATCACGCCTGCGGATGATAATTTATACGCGATGTTCTAGTGCAGAAAGGACACGGAGCAAATTATGCTACCACTTCTATACCAGTCACAACGCGCATAACTGAATATGATATTTTGACAATTAAATATTTGTTACATTTTTGGAATGGTTTAGGATCAAACTCATACGTTAAATTATTGCTCTTTCAGCGATTTGAGTCCTTTACGTTCTTCGGTCATATCCCTAACGAAGGGAACAAAAGGGCTCCTAATGTTGTACAATTATGTGATTATGTGGCAACTGATATTATAAGTCACGATTATTTTCAATGATTATTTTTGCCTCATCACAACTACGCATAGCAATGAAGCTGTTACTGATTTGGAAAAAGGAATTTGTTTACATTTTTTTGTTTTCCTATTTTTGGTACGAAATGCGGAGTAACGAATTATAAAAAAAACGCTATTTTCACGACTACATAAAACATTGACATCGCGGGAATATTTGGTTGGTTGTTAATTTCCGAGAAACGAACACAAATCTCCATTCTGCAAAAAATACGATGGAATGTTCGGTAAGCCCTTTTCATAATTAATTCTATAGTTTGTTTACGATATATTCCATTATAAGCCATTACGTAAAAATTACCACAGCACGACAATGTGATAATTCGTCCAATGATTGGTTCGGCTGTAGCTAAAGAAACTTCAGCGTACAGTTTATATAGTATTGACAGACCTGTACGCTGAAGCTAACCCCGTATCGAAAGTCAACCAGAGTCGTAACATATTTATGTCACGCTATAAATCAAAGAAAGCTCATTTCAGGGCTCGAAATTAACACTCGCACACTCGCAAAATGCGAGTAAAAAATACCGAATGCGAGTCAAGTTTTAAGCCACTAGTATTTTTTTGCAAGTAAATAGTGAAAAGAAATGAGTAGGTATAATGCTGCTCGACACATGATCACTAAATCTTAGGTCAATTTATAGAACGCCCAAGAACCCTTATGCGTATGCGCACACCTTGTATGTAGACTGGTATATACAGACACGCGGATGGTATTGGTACAAAGGAAGTGAAACAGTCGACTATTCACACATGTTCATTGAAGCGAAAAATAACTTGTCACTTTATTCCCACAGACGGAAATAACACAAAATATACATAATACAAAAGATAAAGCAAAGTTAACCGTTTAGTTAGAAAAAACAGATTTTAAATCCTTCTATGAAAACAGTGAATTAGTGGAAAAAATAACTTAAAATAAGACTAAAACTTGTTATAGATGAAGATGGTCAATCAACCTAATGTGGGCCCTTGTGGTACAAGGAACTGATATCTTTGTATGGTTGCAGAAATAAAATGTGTATACATGTTAAGTACTTTTATTTTGTTTAAATAGAACTAAACTAAAAACCAAGGGTTTTTTATGTTTCCATCAAAATTTGCGATAATGTTTTTGATTTTGCGAGTTGGTATTAAAGCTGCTCGCAATTTTTTGCAAGTAGAAAAAAAAGTTAAATTCGAGCCCTGCGTAGGTCAATTTATAGAACGTCTGAATACCTGTATGCGGAAGCGCACACCTTGTATGTAGACTGGTATACTTATAGTACAGATACGAGGATAGTATTGGAACAAAGAACGTGAAACAGTTGACTATTCACATTTGTTCATTGAACTTGAACAGACATGGCGTCGAAGCCAAACATAATTAGTTTCTTTTTGCCTACAGACGGAAAAAAAATACGAAAGATGAAGTAAAGTTAACCGTTGATTTGTATTTTGGTGACGTCGCACTCAACACACGATATCATAGCTGATTTTTTTCAATATTTGAAAAGTTTTAAACCCATTAAAAATATCCCAAACTGACACTTAAACTTTGTTTTCTGAGTGAACACGACACACTTATATTCGAAAACAATGCCCTTATGGTCCAAGGAACTGATATATTTGTATGATTGCAGAAATAAAATGTGCATGTTAAGAACTTTTGATTTTGTTTTAATAGTACTAAATTAATGTCCGAACTTTTTTATGTTTCCTGCAAAATTTGCGAGACTGTTTTTGATTTTGCGAGTTGGTATTAAATTCATAACTCAACACTGTACTGAATTATTTAACCCTTTGAATGCTGGGAAATTTGTTGTGTGCTAAAATGTCGTCTGCTGAATTTCTAAAATTAGCATTTTCTTCGATTTTTTTCAAAGAATATTATCAGAATAGCAAACAGTTTGGATCCTGATGAGACGCCTCGTTCTGTGGCGTCTCATCTGGATCCAAACTGTTTGCAAAGGCCTTCAAAATTTGGTTCCCGCACTGAAAGGGTTAATGAAAACTATGACAGTTTGTGATATATTGACAAAACGATAATATTTTTGTATACTGACTGCAGTATTTCTTTAAGCCAACACTGATTTTCACAGTTTACAGCAAGTTTGTTGCCTTTTTGAAAAGTACCTGGGACCAAACAAATCTGGAATTTGTGTGCGTAAATTCAGTTGATTGGGATTTTTCGCGTGAATCTAGAAATAAGGACGAATAAAGAAATAATTTTTAAAATTCTAACGCTATAAATAATAATGGGTTTTTCTTTTTCTAAACCTCCTTTGCTTTTATTTAGGGAAAGGGCAACCGGCCATGTGAGGCAGACGTACTTACCGACCATGAAATAGATATAATGTGGCAGAAGGGTGTCCTAGGTCCTAACAGTCCAAAAGCTCTTGTCCACACCATGTGGCTAAACAACTGCTTGCATTTTGGTTTGCGTGGCACAAAGGAACAATACAGCCTTAGGTATAATCAATTTGATACCTGAAATAACAGAATTTAAATTAAAAACAATTTTTTTTTAAAAACTTCGCTGTTTTGCATAAAGTAAGTTTTGGTAAGTTTCACACACAAAAAATCTGAAAAAAACAGCAACAAATTAAATATTATATAAATATTACAGTTCACGTCAGACAGGGTGACAGTAAATTTGTCAACTTGATGAAATTTCAACCTCCGCTTCACCTCGATTGACAGTATTTTACCAAAAGTTGACAAATTTACTGTCACCCTGTCAAACATGTAATATTTATTTTATGATACTGAAACAGCTATTCAAACATAAACAATTTATATGAAGTAGAACTATGAACTATTTTAATATACAAATTCATTAATTTGGTCGTCTGTTAATTACTGAAATTTTAGCAAAACTGCATACTGCGCAAATTGGACAGTATAATTTTGTACCATTCCGCACATGATTGTTAAGGTAGTGGGTGACAGGTTTTTTGGGAAATAATATTTTCATGAGTGCCGCACAAGTGGCCACAATAAAATGAAAATATATATTTTCTATGATCACGAGTAAATTAAAATCGTAAATCAACGTATCAAACACATTTTTCTTTTTATTTTATGCTTTTTTCACACTTAATATTCATTGTTAACGAACGAGCTTAACTAAAGAATTGTGCTGGGATAATGACATCGTTTCGTCAAAGAAATGACATCATTTCACAGTAAACAGTGAAAATTATCAATAAATTTCACTATAAATTTTTATTGTTTGAAACAGTGAAATTATTAGTTTTAATTCACTGATATTTCTCTATAAACCACCGGAAAGCATAAAATAATAAGTAATAAATTACTGTAATATTTACAATTTTTTTTTCTCCAAACAGATGGGGGGATATTAAACTGAAAATATCTTCTGATGGGACCGAGTACTTGGAGCTCAATGAACGTCAAACCAAGACTAGAACTGGAGAAAACTTGAGCGATGTTAGAAGAGTCACCCCGAAAATGTTTGCCACCAATGAAAATGACCCCAGAAACCCAGTCGCTTTGTACAAAATTTATGCACAGAAACGCCCAGCTAATTTTTTCGATGTGAACGACCCATTCTATCTCGCTCCAAATACAATAATGAAGCAGAAGTCCGAGTCTGATCACAAAGAAAGCGTGCAATGGTTCATTCGTCAAAAAATTGGGATGAATAAATTGAGCAAAATGCTCAGGATGATGGCAACTGAAGCCGGGCTACCAGTTGAAAAACGCCTGACCAATCATTCAACTCGCAAGCACCTGGTCCAAAAGCTTAGAGAACACTAGTCCAAATAATTAGACGTAAGCTACCCCGCTTACGTCTAAACGGCTACCGTCGTTTTCCTGTAGCAAATTGAGTTCAACTTAAACTTCAGTTTTTCTCGTTAAATCTTTGCTAATGCATAAAATTATAATTAATTAGACATAAATGTGAGCGATTACCTCTTAAATGTGTAAAAATTGTGCTTTTAAACCACTTATGTACATTTTTAAAAATAAACATACACAACACACGAAGTGTGTTTGTCGTTTATAGAATTACATTGAATTATCTTGAACGAAATTATTTTTTGAATAGGTTACACAAAACCAATTGTTGTTGTACAACAAACCACATCACTTTTTAGCTTTCTGTACTTTTTAATTAAATGAAACCTATATGTGTGTGTTTAAACTACCAGTTGTATCACGGAGTGTATATTGATAGGAGATGATTCGAGTATTTGACCCTTACTGTCGTAAATTCAATCTTATGCAAAATCTATTCATCCGATTTTATTGGTTTATACGTTATCTTGTTGCTTATTAATTCCTCTTTAAAAAAATATACGTTTTAGTATACTCCCGTTGTTATTAATGGATTTATAGCGAGATAAACCCAAGAAATACACATTTTATGTTTAACCACCGCGCGTTTTACCGTGTTGTGGCTATCGATCTTGTACAATTAGCGTACAGCGAAGCGCCGAGGTTATACATTTTGATGTACCCACTCACGTCTTTTGTTGAATTAAAGTTTCATTTCTCGGCCGATTTTGACAAATTATATATCATTAGAAAGCTTACGTTACGTAGTAAACAGATATACAAACATATATTAAGTTTTTCTTCTGATTTCGACAGCCAGGGGAGTTATAACTTTAACTTTTGCAAATATCATACCGTATTGGAGTTTTAGAATCTAGATTTACGGTTGACATGTTCGTACTTAATACCAATTTGTAGCGTTCTTCTGATTTCGACAGCCCGGCGAGTTATAACTTAAACTTTTGCAAATATTATACCGTTTTGGAGTTTTAGAATCTAGATTTACGGTTGACATGTTCGTACTTAATACCAATTTGTAGCGTTTATATTTGGAGTTCAGTTTTAAAAATTACATCTTGCTTAGGAGAATAGAATTCTGTATACGATAGAAAAAAATTGTTTAAAACCGAAAGTAATTAAGGAATGAAGGCGGAAGAAAGAAGCGCGCGTTCCTAACGCACTGAACTGATGCTACGGTCTTGGCGATTATGCTTTTGTTTAGAAACCGGCCATTGAATTTCCTTTGCCATGATTATTATATTTTTTATGGAATATATTGTGGTATTTTGTTCACGAAACATATCAATAAAGCTTATTATAAATACATCTTAATAAATTAACGATTTCAGCTCTTGTTTATAACACAGAAAGGGTGATAAATTTATGATGAAACAGCGTATATAGCGGATCCTCTCGATTTTATTCGGCTTTGCATGCATACTTGAAATAAAATGGGTGTCAAAAACATTCATCGTTTGCTGTTAATTATCAAGGAGGGAATTATGTATAATTATATGAAATGTTATTTACCTTAAAATATCAATTTATTAAAGATTCTTGAAAATCACGGTCGGTGTTACGCGGGTCATTTCGTATTTTGACATCAGGGCATCATGTCCAACTATTCAAAATCAGATTTTTTCACTGGGACGATGACGGCTTAGATTTAGACAGGCAGACAGATAGTTTATTCAGACTTATGCAACAGTACATCGTCTTCAACTCAAATATATAAATTATTTTTAGACGAATTGTTAGGTGATTACACATATAGCAGTGATGATTCTGAGAATGTTGCCATGTTTCTTATCTGTGTAATCTAGAGTCCGTGGTTTGAGCATTTTTATCGCGGTGTTCAATAAAAGATATCTCAATAATCTTGTTTATTGATAGATCTGTAGGTTTTATTGCCCTGTGTTCAGCACAAACCAATTATCTCTTTATGATCAGATACTGTGCCGACCAATACTAAATAACACTATGGTGTCATACGCCACAGCAGGGACCTATACTTGTGATCATGGAGTCTTAGTGAGAGACTTAAAAAAGTATGTTGTTTCGCTTGCGGTTGTTAAAGCCAAAAGGGGGCTTCCCAGCTGGCACAGCTGCTGATATTCGGATCTGAATACCTAAACTTATTCAGACCTTATTCTTAACCGTTGCGCGTTTTACGATATCGGATTTTAGGCGGGAATACAACTCAGTGAAACTATTCGATTTCTTATACAACATTAAGCATATTAACAGTTATTAAAATTAACAATATCAGCGACATCTTTTTAAAGACTAAACACCTTTTCAAGTATCGAATTTAACACGTCAATAAAATATATTAATACCAAAAAAGGTTTCATTTAATATTGTTCACATTAAACCTTTAAATGAAAGTGTCGCTTTAACTATTTTCCGTGTCTTATTAAGCCGCGAATCGTTTGCTAAAAACAGTTAACAAAAAGGGCTACACGTTCTAATTCTTAATGAAATACAAAAATAAGTATAACATAATTATTAACGTCCATAAACACACACGGCAAGATCAAAGTTTTAATGGAAAACTAATATGACATTCCACTTAAATTATTATTTTCGTCTAAATCAAATACTATATATAGAGAAACAATGTATTTATAACCGACCAATGAGGTAACATTATGCAACTTTCAATTTACACAGTGCTATATGGCAACAATATGGAATTTGAACAGTGGTAGTGTTTTAAGGTCTGGACTATCATTACTTGTAAGTTTGTATAAACATTTTTCTAATGCAATAAGTAAAATAATGTTTATATTTTATGTTTAATAATTTATTGCATGATTATTCTGTGCTGTTATATGAATTTGATGCCGTTAAAGCTTCCGACATGAATTCATGTCGGAACGATGCTATTTCAAAATAACGTTAAACGATATGAGGTCGATGTCGACCTCATATTTATAGGAGTAAGAGAACACAACATTCCAGCCACTGAAATTATGTCTGTCACTGGACACAAGAATGTACAGTCAATTTTAAAGTACTCAAATGTAAGTCATGAGCAACAGAATAAAATGTTCCAACATACTTGCCTCCCATGGTCAAAATGCAGATCCAATTCAAGGAAGGAAACACTCTGTCACCAGCACGGCCACATTTTCGTCAACGCAGCCCCCTAGCCAGCCGGAACAACATCAGACCGAAGCGGAAATTCTACCCGAAACACAAGTGCAAGTTCCCCACCCACAGCCACAGTACAGCTTTCAGCAGTCACTGTCCAGCTCATTTAAATCCCAGTTCTTCGGGGCAACGTTCAACATCCAGAATTTTCATGTACACAATAACTAATCCAGTATTGCAATAACACCTTTAACACACCGTAAATCCGACAAAAAGCATCGATTTGCTCTACACGCCAAGTCGACTCACGTGCTCGGCCTACTGTGTAGAAAAACAAATTCTAAATGAACCTGACTCTTTACATCGCTATAAATATAATTTGGTTATTGTTATTGATTTGGTTGAGTTTTGGTAACATTTGTAAGTGGCTGTTGTCTTGTAAATAAATGAATTGTTATTGTTTTGCTTGAAATATTCTGGTACTATTTTCTTACGCGGACCTCTTTACAGCTAAGGTCGAAAAACACTGTTTGCTTAAAATAACTTCGGGATTTTCCGTGTAGTTTTTTTTCCTATTCTATTTTAAAAGAAATAGTTAACGAATAAGAAAGATGATGGGATAAATCGAATACTAGGTCGGTGCCGAATAAAGCGAAGTTTATTTTGCTCGGCCCGAAAATCTGAACCACTCGCCAAGGCTCGTGGTTCAGATTTTCTAAGCCTCGCAAAATAAACTTCGCTTTATTCGGCACCGACCTAGTATTCTATATATAAATAATGGGGAGCCAGACAACTCGCCCCAAAGCCAACTCGCCCCAGGACAAGTCGCCCCGAAAATCTGGACAAGTCGCCCCAAATATGTTGGACAACTCGCCCCAATCGAAAGACAACTCGCCCCAATTTTGTTTCTTATATATAGTATTATAGAAATTATGTTCATATAAAATTTGTTAAGTTTAATGTATTAATATTCGTGATTATTGTTTTTAGGAAATGTAGTTGTATGATTTTTTTTTTTCATTTCATATTGTAAAACTTTGTAATTCAATAATTGTTTACATACCGGATTGCTTTTAGTAATAAATTGTTATTAGCTTTTTTATGATTGTGTTTATTAAAATAAGCCCCATTTAGTTCGTCTTGTTTTGAAAACGTGTGAAATGTTAAACGTTTATTTTGACGGCATGCTTTCATTTTCTGTTCAAAGATTGTTTAATGAGACATTTTGTATGATAGTTTGGTTTAATTAAAGAATAATGGAATGTCTTTGTGTTAGTTATGTTTTGAAAACGTGTGAATTGACGAAAATTAATTAAGCCGGCATGCTTTCATTGTCTGGTCAAAGATTTATTAATAAGACAAACGGTATGACAGTTTGGCGTGATTAAAGAATAAATAAGGTTACACGCTTACCCAGACAACAATGCTGTTTGCAAAGTAATTATAAGGGCTGACTATATATAAAGAGGGTATCTGAATGAGCCCAAAGTATGTGTTTTGTTTGTGTCGGACAATACTATTTGTGACTTGGAATACGATTGCTATATAGTTGTGTGGGTTTCAGTGCATCTGCCATGTGTTCAAACATATATGTGCTTATTTGATGTCGGATACAATAATTTTCTAGTGTTAGTTAGTTTTGTGTTTGTGTTTCTGCAATGGCAGAAGTGGCAAATTGTATACATTGTGGAAAGACAGTTGGGCAAAGGCAACGTGCTGTTTCTTGCGATGCCTGCGAGCGATGGCAACACTTAGGCTGTGATTCTGGTAAGTAAACTTATAATATAATTATTTGTTGTGTCTTACATTTTTTAGGTCAGGCAGCTTTTATTTCCCCATAAATAATGAATCTAAATTGTTGGATACTTGCATATTATCGGGTAATCAACCAATGTCCGTTAATCCGGTGACACATAACAGATGTGTTTTACGACCTGATAACGATCATAAAACCTTTCAGATTAATGTACGAAGTCACTGGACCGTTATCTTTGCGTTATTTGGGTGATGTATACCGCTTTAAACTATTGCTCATAGTAAATAAGATTACTTCGGAATTATAAAATTTCGGTATCCGGAGAAGTGCCCCCCCGGAGAACTGCCCCCCGGAGAACTGCCCCCTTATTTTAAAGGTGGCGGAGAGGTGCCCCCCCATCAAATCGGTAGAGGCGGAGAACTGCCCCCCTGTCAGAATTTAGTAGGCGGATATCTGCCCCCCCATCAAATCTGTAGGGGCGGAGAACTGCCCCCCGGTGTCATATTAGTTATTAGTTACGTAGTAAAAACAATACTTACGGGTAATTTTACGTTATCGCCGTACACATTTTATCCGGTAACAATTTAATTTCAGTACAAGTATATTACCATTTATCGAACTGAATAACACAAATTGTCTAGAGGTATGTGATAATACTGTTTAAGGCCCTTGGTACGCATCTGCACCACTCACTATACATGAATGCCTTGTAAAAGTCGTGTTTTAATAAGAGCGCGAAACATAGTCGAGATCCACACAGGAAACGCGTGCGTGTTAATACTGGCAATGTGTTGCAACTAAATATAGACGTGCAACTCGGTACTTATGGAGGAAAAGTTACATCGGAATTAATTTACATTATAAAGTAGTATTGACCCATGGAAAAAAAGTTAATTGACATATAAAAAAGTAAATTAATAGGCAAGGCAAAGGCAATAATTTAGCTGACTTGAAGAAAAAAATGAAGTGAAGTTGAATTTATAAGCAATTTATTTATGTTGTTTAGTTAATTCATGTCTTCTAGCACCTTATCCGTCGGTAGCATCGCCAGACTGTCGAGTCGTCCGCAGTTTGCATTTTGAGCAGATCATGTCGACATGCCAAACAAACAAAATCGGTAACAGTTGCTTTAATTAGCAGCTAATAAGGCAGGCAGAGAACTTGTTACCGTTAACGATAAGTACCGCGATCTTTTAATCTTTTAATTGGTAGACCGGACCGACCTTAATTGTTAAGAACTTGTTAGCTTTGAATAAAGCCGCATACGGGTTTATTATATTGAACCGTCCAAATCCGTAATTGGCGAAAACAAACAAATAAATTATTGTTTTCAGCTGGCATAAGGATGGATTAAATTGCATGCTAATTGTTTGTTTTTATTACGGGGAAAATATCAAATAATTCAGCCGCGAAAACTTTTTATTAGCAAAAAGTTATTTGTTTTTCTTTGTTCACATTGACGAAAATCACGTGATTATAAAGTTGGCGACGTGACGACGTCCATGCCGAGGTAGGTATTTTATGCCGTTTTAAAACTTTCATTACTTGTACAACTTTATATTACTTTTGAAATTTCACTCAATTTCCATACATAATAGCAAGAAAGTTACTGGCGTTATTGTCATTATAATACTCGCTTTATATATCACCGCTATTTCTTTAATTAGGGGGCACTTCTCCGGGTCATCAATTCTGACAGGGGGGCAGTTCTCCGCCCCTTATTAATCAGCAGGGGGGCAGTTCTCCGCCCTATACAAAAACAGTGAGGGGGCAGTTCTCCGCCCAGTGAAAAATCTTTGGGGGGGGGCAGTTCTCCGGGGGGGGGGGGCACTTCTCCTAGAGCCTAAAATTTCGTATGCTGTGATTAGAAATTTATTAACTGTACTGTGATATCCACATAAAATAATGACTTTACCTGTATTGATAGGAATTTTACGCGTTTATAAATGCACAGAATACCTAGTGTATAACATTATTTATTGAGCGGACAGATGCATTAATCTGCACTGGACCGCGCGTTGGGTATTTACTGTTTAGTAACATCTTAATACCATCATTTTTAAACTGATAACGGAATAATAAAAAAAAATCGTTAAGACAGACAGACACACAATTTGATTGTCGAATACAATCAGTACATAGCCATATAAACATTATACATATTTCAATTAAAAAGCATGTCAAGGAAATGTGATTCATAGAATTTAGTTTACTTACGGAGAATGTTCTTAACATATTCGATGCGAGTTTAATATATGAGATCTAACTTTTAATAAACAATTATATATTAAGTTAATTATTATTACTACTGATAAATAACATTTAAGCTTTCCTATAAAAAGAACATTTAACATTTAAGGATTCTTATTTAAAGATACTGTGTACGTGCTTGAATTAAATCTTTTTCTGTATTAAAATGTTCTAATAAAGTATAAATTTCAGATTTGGCACGAATCTTTGTATATTGATAGATCTTCTATTAATCCCGGTAGTTTTTATTACCAATTATTGTCAATTAGTGTAAATTATAACATCAATCAATATGTGTCATAAATAGGGCGTACCCGAGATACAAACATGAGCCGATGTTGTCTACAACAATAACGATTGCCACACTTTACCTTTAATTGAGAATTACAGACGTGTTAATCTATAAGTGTTTTCTATCAATTACTGTAATAGATAACATCAAACGGTAGGTGTCATACATATGGTGTACCCGAGATGTAAACATACAAGTCAGAAACGCGAGTCTTACACCCATATTGGCATTTTAAATTATACTTTTGACTGCTTAACTCTAATAACATGTATAACATATAAATAAAAATGTGTCATTTAAAGATACGTTTACACATGTGTATAATTGTTATAAAATATTCATCCCATATTGTCGTTGAATGTTCATACTATGAATTTGTATGAATAATTTTATGATTGTACTTACGAAAATTTAAATTTTCGCCGTTATATAAATCTAGGAAAAAAATAACACATACAAATGTCGATGTTTCATATCACTTATATAGTATTTCATTGATTTTACAGAGCGCCTACAGTCAACGCAACACTGTATTCACCTTTGTCCGCAAGGTCATGTCTATACCGTTCCTGCCAGCGGAACATGTGGAACCAGCGATTATGAGGTAGATTATATATTTGACAAATACACAAAGAAATACAAAAAATAACTGGATGGCCACGTTTCACTTATTTAGAAATAATTCGAAAAACCGTTCAGACTATTACTTTACAAATTACTGGTCTCTTGTAATAGTACTGATTCATTTTTATTTGTTTCAGACTGAAAGAAAAAAACAACAGACGAACGCCTGGCCGACCTGCTAGAGCCATGTGGACAGGACATGGCTTAAATCTTCGGTGTGGGGACCTGAAAATTGGAGCGTGTTTGGTCGGAGTGTCCGAACAAATAATGACTGTGAAGGGTGGCACTTGAAACTAAATCAGCACGCCAAGAAAGCCAATTTGCCTTTCCACCTACTACTGACCCTTCTTTGTGAAGAGGCTTCCCTTCTCCCAACACAGGTGAAGATGGTATCAGAAGGAAAGCTATCCAGGCGACAACGAAGGAAGAACAAGTCTCTCCAGGGAAAAATCTTCAAGCTGTGGGAAGCGTACGAGAGCGGAGAATTGTCAGTCAACGGCCTACTGAGGAAATGCAGTGGCATTTATGGACCAAATGCATGAACGTTGCTCATTTGATGTCTTTCTGATTGTTGGAAATGTTTCAACCCTTGTTTTTGAAAAGCTTGTTTGTGTGTGAAAGTTACTGTGTGTTTGTAATGTTTGACCATTATTATATTTTTTAAATGTTTGATAATATTCAATATTTACGGACCAAATGCCTGCCTGAAAGTTGCTAGATTGAATTGAAATAAATTATTGCTCATTTGTTGTTTTTTTCTTCTTCTGATTGTTAGAAATGTTTCAACCATTGTGTTTAAAAGCTTGTTTCTGTGTGAAAATTTGTGTTTAATTATTACGGATGTTTGAAATGTTTGATAATATTCATCATGGCTCATTACAACCTGTGTTTGTAATGTTTTAAAAGTATTAAAGATGTTGGAAATGTTTGATAATATTTTGTGAAAGTTTGTGTTAATTATTACGGATGTTTGAAATGTTTGATATTATTCATCAAAGCTCATTACAAACTGTGTTTTAAAATTATTTTTAAAATGAGTTAATAAATGGAAATGTTTGATAATATTTTGAATTGTCTTTTCATTCATAAATCTGTGTTATTTATTTCATTTAATATGCTAAAATTGATGCTTTGTATGTTTTCAATAAAAACAAATGTAAGTATCGTGAGTCTGTAATTGTTATAAATTATGAATAAAATTATGAATATAACACATTTCAATTTTATTTTTTTCCCCATGTATTATTCGTTTTATGTATTCAGCATTCCTTTTAAAGTCAAAAATGTTATTTAATACATTTTTTTCCGAAAAGAGTATTATATATATGACAAAATATTTCGTTGCACGCTGTCATTTAATTTGGGGCGAGTTGTCTTTTATTTGGGGCGAGTTGTCTTTCGATTGGGGCGAGTTGTCTTTCGATTGGGGCGAGTTGTCCAATATATTTGGGGCGACTTGTCCAGATTTTCGGGGCGACTTGTCCTGGGGCGAGTTGGCTTTGGGGCGAGTTGTCTGGTAACCAAATAATGGACTGTTGCATATGTGTTTGCAATACCGGCGCGGTCATGCTTATACAAATAACTAATTTAAACGCAACAATTTTGCAAAACAAGGCTGTGTGTTAATAAAATAAAATTATGAATACCATGTTTTGTATTTTTATAATAACCCGTGTTACTGTTATTAGAGAGCATAAAGCAAAAAAAGCATTAAAATCGGTCGAATAGAAAATTTGTATAAATGGGTGATATATAAGCGCTTTTAATTATAATGAATACATGAATTATTTGTAATCGTTATGGTTTTAAATGGAATGATCACGGATCACGCCTGCGGATGATAATTTATACGCGATGTTCTAGTGCAGAAAGGACACGGAGCAAATTATGCTACCACTTCTATACCAGTCACAACGCGCATAACTGAATATGATATTTTGACAATTAAATATTTGTTACATTTTTGGAATGGTTTAGGATCAAACTCATACGTTAAATTATTGCTCTTTCAAAGATTTGAGTCCTTTACGTTCTTCGGTCATATCCCTAACGAAGGGAACAAAAGGGCTCCTAATGTTGTACAATTATGTGATTATGTGGCAACTGATATTATAAGTCACGATTATTTTCAATGATTATTTTTGCCTCATCACAACTACGCATAGCAATGAAGCTGTTACTGATTTGGAAAAAGGAATTTGTTTACATTTTTTTGTTTTCCTATTTTTGGTACGAAATGCGGAGTAACGAATTATAAAAAAAAACGCTATTTTCACGACTACATAAAACATTGACATCGCGGGAATATTTGGTTGGTTGTTAATTTCCGAGAAACGAACACAAATCTCCATTCTGCAAAAAATACGATGGAATGTTCGGTAAGCCCTTTTCATAATTAATTCTATAGTTTGTTTACGATATATTCCATTATAAGCCATTACGTAAAAATTACCACAGCACGACAATGTGATAATTCGTCCAATGATTGGTTCGGCTGTAGCTAAAGAAACTTCAGCGTACAGTTTATATAGTATTGACAGACCTGTACGCTGAAGCTAACCCCGTATCGAAAGTCAACCAGAGTCGTAACATATTTATGTCACGCTATAAATCAAAGAAAGCTCATTTCAGGGCTCGAAATTAACACTCGCACACTCGCAAAATGCGAGTAAAAAATACCGAATGCGAGTCAAGTTTTAAGCCACTAGTATTTTTTTGCAAGTAAATAGTGAAAAGAAATGAGTAGGTATAATGCTGCTCGACACATGATCACTAAATCTTAGGTCAATTTATAGAACGCCCAAGAACCCTTATGCGTATGCGCACACCTTGTATGTAGACTGGTATATACAGACACGCGGATGGTATTGGTACAAAGGAAGTGAAACAGTCGACTATTCACACATGTTCATTGAAGCGAAAAATAACTTGTCACTTTATTCCCACAGACGGAAATAACACAAAATATACATAATACAAAAGATAAAGCAAAGTTAACCGTTTAGTTAGAAAAAACAGATTTTAAATCCTTCTATGAAAACAGTGAATTAGTGGAAAAAATAACTTAAAATAAGACTAAAACTTGTTATAGATGAAGATGGTCAATCAACCTAATGTGGGCCCTTGTGGTACAAGGAACTGATATCTTTGTATGGTTGCAGAAATAAAATGTGTATACATGTTAAGTACTTTTATTTTGTTTAAATAGAACTAAACTAAAAACCAAGGGTTTTTTATGTTTCCATCAAAATTTGCGATAATGTTTTTGATTTTGCGAGTTGGTATTAAAGCTGCTCGCAATTTTTTGCAAGTAGAAAAAAAAGTTAAATTCGAGCCCTGCGTAGGTCAATTTATAGAACGTCTGAATACCTGTATGCGGAAGCGCACACCTTGTATGTAGACTGGTATACTTATAGTACAGATACGAGGATAGTATTGGAACAAAGAACGTGAAACAGTTGACTATTCACATTTGTTCATTGAACTTGAACAGACATGGCGTCGAAGCCAAACATAATTAGTTTCTTTTTGCCTACAGACGGAAAAAAAATACGAAAGATGAAGTAAAGTTAACCGTTGATTTGTATTTTGGTGACGTCGCACTCAACACACGATATCATAGCTGATTTTTTTCAATATTTGAAAAGTTTTAAACCCATTAAAAATATCCCAAACTGACACTTAAACTTTGTTTTCTGAGTGAACACGACACACTTATATTCGAAAACAATGCCCTTATGGTCCAAGGAACTGATATATTTGTATGATTGCAGAAATAAAATGTGCATGTTAAGAACTTTTGATTTTGTTTTAATAGTACTAAATTAATGTCCGAACTTTTTTATGTTTCCTGCAAAATTTGCGAGACTGTTTTTGATTTTGCGAGTTGGTATTAAATCTTCACCAATCTTCTTCGTCGTTCTCGGCTCCACTCGTCAGCTTTTCAGGTACACATCACGGATTGGATATTCTACCTTCTGGGAACACAGTCAAAGGAAAACCCCTCCAATGAAACACATATTTCAGCACACTGACAGTCACATATACAATACAATACAATATAACATATACAGGCTCACAATTTTTCCTGACAAAATACTCGCATAGCGAAACACATCTACTCACCTCAACATCCCGTGGTGCACAAGAGACCGTACTACCTCGTGCTGCCCAGCATGCACTATACGGATTTGTCGCTGGTTCCCAATCATGATGTATGTGCGCGTTTGGTAGGCCAGGCACCGGCGCAACACTATTTATGTAGTAAATTACAACAGTGTTAATAATTATAATTAGAAAGAAAGAATACAATGAAGTTGGTAATTTACTTTTAGAAAGCTTTATATGCTTTAGTTGCGACTCGCAAACAATTAATTAGCAATATAGTATACATGTAAGTGGGGCAAAACGTCTACCCCTTTTCAAAACAAATATCAGTGGCATCAGCCATGCACCGGTAGTGGTGTGACAGGTCCATAAACCAAAGTTCTATTTATTTTCATTGCTTTTAAAGTATATTGATACATGTATTGTGCTTAGCATTGTCAATGTGGTTGATGGTTTCTGTAAGGAAACAGTCAGAATATGTACAGACACAAAAAATCTGCAGTTTTTTATCCCCACGCTTTTTGAAAAAAAGGTGGGGATATTGTGGTGATCTCCGCCGTCCGTCCGTCTGTCCGTCCGTCCTGGCCACTATCTCCTCCTACACTAAAAGCACTAGAACCTTGAAATTTACACACATGGTAGCTATGAGCATATGTGCGACCCTGCACTATTTGGAATTTTGATCTGACCCCTGGGTCAAAAGTTATAGGGGTTGGGGTGGGGCCGCGTCAGAAATTATCACTCATTTTTTTAGGTTATTTTACATTTACTTCTTTATTTCTACACCGATTCACTTCAAATTGATACTGGACCTCACCTATGACAATACGGTCAATCTCAACCATGCATGGCCCCATTCCCAACCCTGGGGCGCCCCGCCCACATAGGCCACACCCACCAAAAATTTCCATTTACTATAATTTTTTCATTTCTACACGGATTCACTTCAAATTGATACTGAACTTTTGTTATGACATTAGGGTCAATCTCAACTATGCATGGCCCCAATCCCAACCCTGGGGCGCCCCGCCCACATAGGCCACACCCACCAAAAAATTCCATTTACTATAATTTTTTCATTTCTACACGGATTCACTTCAAATTGATACTGAACTTCTCTTATGACATTAGGGTCAATCTCAACTATGCATGGCCCCATAACCAACCCTGGGGCCCCGCCCACATAGACCACACCCACCCAAAATTGCCTTTACTATAATTTCTTCATTTCTACACCGATTCACTTCAAATTGATATTGAACTTCTCTTATGACAATACAGTCAATCTCAACTATGCATGGCCCCATTACCAACCCTGGGGCGCCCCGCCCACATAGACCACACCCACCCAAAATTGCCTTTTACTATAATTTCTTCATTTCTACACCGATTCACTTCAAATTGATACTGAACCTCTCTTATGACAATACGGTCAATCTCAACTATGCATGGCACAATTACCAACCCTGGGGCGCCCTGCCCACATATGTCACACCCACCCAAAATTGCCTTTTACTATAACTTCTTCATTTCTACACCAATTCACTTCTAATTGATGATGAACTTCTCTTATGACAATACGGTCAATCTCAGCTATGCATGGCCCCATTACCAACCCTGGGGCACACCTAGGTCAAACATTCGGCGTGGGGATACGCGTCGGCCTCTGCCGCGCCATTTCTAGTTTGTTTTATGTCCAAGCTTGTAGACTTGTAAAACTCGACTGATGTGAGTGGATTTTAACCTTGCAAGTCTAAAGAAAGGGTCCATATAATTATGTTGTAACCATATCTTTTTGAATTTTCTAGCATCCTTCAAAGCATAAAACTAAGCATTGTATTAAAACCGAAATGGTTCTATTTCAATAATTTGTATTTTGCTTGGCATTTATGACAACTCATGTAAGCTTCAACAGCTAATCATCCCCACGCTTTTGGGAGAAAAAGTGGGGATATTGTGGTTATGTCCGACTGTCCGTCCGTCCTGACCACTTGCTCCTCCTACACTTTTAGCACTAGAACCTTGAAACTTACACACATGGTAGCTATGAGCATATGTGCGACGGTGAACTATTTGGAATTTTGATCTGACCCCTGGGTAAAAAGTTATGGGGGTTGGGGTAGGGTTGAGTCAGAGATTTTTACTCATTTTTTTAGGTTATTTTACTATAATTTCTTCATTTCTACACCGATTGTCTTCAAATTGATACTGAACCTCTATTATGACAATACGGTCAATCTCAACTATGCACGGCACCATTACCAACCCTGGGGCGCCCCGCCTACATAGGCCACGCCCACCGAAAATTTATTTTACTATAATTTCCTCATTTCTACACCGATTCACTTCAAATTGATACTGAACCTCTCTTATGACAATACAGTCAATCTCAGCTATGCATGGCCCCATTACCAACCCTGGGGCGCCCCGCCCACATAGGCCAAGCCCACCCAAAATTGCCTTTTACTATAATTTCTTCATTTCTACACCGATTCACTTCTAATTGATACTAAACTTCTCTTATGACAATACGGTCAATCTCAACTATGCATAGCCCCATTACCAACCCTGGGGTGCCCCTGGTTCAGACATGCGGCGTGGGGATACGCGTCGGCCTCTGCCGCGCCATTTCTAGTTTACTCTGGTCTTACAAGAAACTTTGGATCTTATAAAACTGACCAAACCTGTTTGCGGAAAACTCCTCAGGGAAAGAAATCAGTGTTATTTTACCTTTAGGGGAAAGGTGGCAAGGCCCTTAAATTTTAATTACAAAAAGAGATGATATTTTTGAAGTTAAGCATAATAATAAGTGATAACTAGGCATCGCTAAAGAGCTAGCTCAACTGAGTAATGCTGAGTAAGTTACAGGTTCATGTTCAAATTTTATTTGATATAAATCATTTAATTGAATGGTTTTCTAATAATGATTTATTACATTATCTTGGTTTAAACAGTATTTATTATAATGAACATTTAAGCATGACATGTGAATTACATTCATGCAATAATGGATAAGAAAACCAGTTACTAAAAACTTATATGAATTCTTATCCATACATGTTCTTAGAGCGTTGAAGAAGTTAGCACATGCAACCATAATTCAATATCATCAAACTTGAATTGGAAAGATAGCTAGGAAAATAGCCACAAATGCCTCTTACTTGTTCAATTTCTGTTCAAATAAAGCTCATATTTAGAGGGGAATAATAAGTCATATCAGGATAATGTTGTAATGCCTTTGGAGCAGGGGACAGGCTGAATTTTGCAATAAATAAGACCGTAACAAATCACTGGAAATTAGTGTTTGCCCATGAGCCTGGTGCAATAAGATTTAGGACCGGTCATGTATCAAAAGTTAATAAGCGTAAAACAGTTTCCTGTATTTCTTATTAGTTAATTTTTCTGCTAGAAATTGCTGTTTACAATTTAAAGCGCTACCATTACAGGCAATAGACAATTGTGACAGTATTATAACGCAAAATGGTACAAAAAAACAACATAACGTGTCAAAGTGGAAACACAGAATAAATGATTCTTTTAAAATTGAAATGTTCCTGTCTATTGAGTGTTCTTTGTGTCATATAAAAGCTGTGCTCTGATTGGTCAGATAAATTGAAATGTTCCTGTCTATTGAGTGTTCTTAATGTCATATAAAAGCTGTGCTCTGATTGGTCAGATAAATTGAAATGTTCCTGTCTATTGAGTGTCCTTAGTGTCATATAAAAGCTGTGCTCTGATTGGTCAGATAAATTGAAATGTTCTTGAGTGTTCTTAGTGTGCTCTGATTGGTCAGATAAATTGAAACAAAATATTTCACTTGTTCCCATGCTGGCCACCAATCTCAATTTGCTTATAAGCTGCAAAAACAGCGCCACTGAAATCTATTTGTAAAGAAACTACAGTGATATTTTATAAAATATCTAAATGAGAAGAGGGCATGTGCAAACAGGAGCTGCAGTTTATATAACAGTGGTAAATTGGAACTTATTGAAAACATGACATTGTTTTCATATTTTTCCTAAAAATGTCGGGCATTCTTTCACCTGTTAAGCCGCGCTTTGTATTTATATTTCTTTTAAATGAATACTCCCTTTGACCTTTCTGATATACAGTGTTTTTGCTGCCCTACTGTTTTTGTTTCAAGATCAAAAAGGTAGAAATAAAAAAGTAATTGAAGAAAAACTGTCAACAAATTTTTTGTTTACTTAATTATGATCTTTGAGAAATTTGATGTTGTTCACATATGATTTTCTCTTATTAATATTATACACAGTAACTTGGCATGTGTACAGTAAAATATACAAAAAAACATTGTTATTATATTTTCCTAACGCGGTTTTATCTTCATAAATGTAAATCTATTTTTTTTATCCCCAACAGAAATGGGTAGATTTAGTGTCATTCTGTCCATTTTCAGTTGTTGATGTTACAAACGTCGTTCACATCCCCAAGCAATTACATTTTTAAAATGAAATATTTCATGACCATGAAGTGAAGATGTGCAAGAAACCTTGTTCTGCCCAAGTGATTTATACAGTTCTGAATTATTCACTCTTGGAAATGTCAGAGAAAATGGTTTCCATTATCAGTCATGTTTGTGAGATTAGTATCTTGATGTGAAAACATATAAAAAGGGGATACGAGGTAAATGAGTTTTTTTCATACTCTGCTGGTGTGTTTTTATAGAAAATATTATAATAATTAAAGGAAATGCGCAGCTAATATTTACATGTAATCTCCAGACATGACATGTACAGAAGTAATAAGCAATAAATCATGTACAGTGCATACATTTAAAGGGATTGTAGTACAGACTTTGTCAAGTTTTTGAAGAAACAAACAATATAATTATATCACTGCACACACTGCAGTTCTGGTTTCACGAATAATTTGTACAAATTCAACACAACTGTCTGGCCATAACATTGTCAGACTACACTGTAAATCTAATATAACAGGCTCGACCGTTAAAATGCTGAATCCAATACATGTATAACGAGGCTGGGGGTTGGCTCCCGTATTTTCTCAAACATTTTGGTCTATAGTGTTTTCATGACATTTAATTATGGCGGCGGCCTATGTGCTGATTGTATTAATTATAATTGCTCAATTTTAATTGATTAGAGACTAACCATTACTGGGGAATATGACAGGGTGAATATCTATAATTATATGTTTGGTGCAATACAGGTGTGAAAATAGCATATGTTTCATTTATGTGCTATCGATCTTTTGAATCATTGACAGCTTTTTTAAAAAGTTTTACGATACATGTTTCACTTCATTGTTATGCCCCCCTTCGAAGAAGAGGTGTTATATTGCTTTGCTCATGTCGGTCGGTCTGTCTGTCGGTCCGTCCACCAGATGGTTTCCGGATGATAACTCAAGGTTTAGGCCTAGGATCATGAAACTTCATAGGAACATTGATCATGACTCGCAGCTGACCCCTATTGATTTTCAGGTCACTTGGTCAAAGGTCAAGGTCACAGGTGAAGGTCACAGTTAATGGAAATAGGTATCTTAAAGATTTAGCATGGTTCAAACAAGGAAAACAACTACCTTTTATGCATGTTCTTTTTGTTACAGCATTTGCCTCCCTTGTAATTTATTTAAATTTTACAAAATGTAAGGCTAACTGCATTTTTGTAATATACCGGTATATGCACATTAGAAAAGCGGTATGTACAGTGTATACAGTTATCGTTACGGTAGGGTTTATATTTTGCATGTATTGGCCATGACAACACAACCTGGTTGCAATAATTCAACTCTCAGCTGTATAACCTAAAGGGTTGCTTAGCTGTCACAGCAAAAATTATCAAAGGCTCTGGGAGTCCGTTTATATGGACTACACACAACCTTTACATAATGTATGAATGCTCAGAACATATAATGAGAATATGTTTATAACTCTGGCTTTGACTTGGACGCTGTCATCCGCGTTATATTGTAACAGTGTATAAACATGTGGTCCTGTAGACTATGACTAAAAAGAATGATGTGGCTAATAACTTAATGAGTTTAAGATCATGTTATTACGTATAAAAATGTGAACATTGGTGTGGAAATTTAATACAATTTTGCAAATGTACGATGGCTAATAAGTAGTGTGTGCTTTAAAGCCTTATTCCTTTAGGGGAACACCCTGTACCTTTTGTATTCCAGATTTTGTCTTAGATTTAAAGTCCGCAATATAAATTTCATAATTGCTTAATGTGCTCATGCACAGCTCTACTGCTCACATATACATTTGCTGAGTAGTTTTATATTAAGTATGTGATATATGTCATTTCCAAACAAGCATCGAAAAATGTTACTAGAGCTTTATGCAGACGTGTTTAATCCATTTCAATTTTAATGTACTTTTTAGCTCGGCTGTTATCGGAGAAAACCCGAGTTATTGTCATTGCCAGCTCGTCTTCCGGTGTTGTGCTAAAACCTTTACATTTTGTTAACCTTTTGAACATTGGCTCTAAAATCAAAGTGCTTCCACCTACAACTTTGAAACTTCATATGTAGATGCACCTTGATGAGTTCTACATACCACACCCATTTTGGGGTTACTAGGTCAAAGGTCAAGGTCACTGTGACCTCTAAAAAAAAAAAATCTGGCAAGCTTTCATTTATTCAAAACTGCCCTGCAGCTGAGCGTTTGCACCCATTATGCGGTGCTCTTGTTCTTTTTGTGATCTAATGAAAATAAAAATGTCTTTTTGCCAATCCGTGGAGCGGTGCATTTAAAGTAACATTATTACTTATGTACATATTACTAATTTAAATGATTTAATTGAGTAGATTTTTAAAGCATCAGTTCACCAAATATAATTCAATGCTAAATGAAAGTTGTTATGCAAAACAATTTTGTTTATTTCACTGGAAACTATTGCATTGTGAGAGGTGCCTTTAATTATGTTGGTATTCCAAAACTATTTATGCAGTTAGAATATTGACTTTGTACTTGGTTTAAATGCATTGTACTTAGATTTGTGTAATTATAATATTATAATAGTTTTTCTGATTGCTGAATACCCCCCATAGTAATTTATGTTATACATTCCACCCCAGTAAAAAGTTGACTGGGTACATTAAATCACAATTGACCTCTTTCCATCTGTCTGTAGACTCTAATTTGTGCTGAGAAGTTCTCCTACACCTTACAACATATAACATTCATTAATTGTTCTTGGGTGTATGAAGTTTTTCATGTTTGATTTTTATTGTCAGGTATGTTAAAAATTACAACAGTCATGCCCCATGTTCTGTTATTTCAGTAACATAATGATTATGATAGATGTGTTTAGCAAAACGTACATCTCTGGAACCACACATATTATGTTTTGTAGCATTGTTTAGCGGCTGTTTACTATGTTTCAATAAATCATGACCCCAGGGCTTATGTAACATGGTTTAGTGGCTGTCTATTAATTATGTTTCAATAAATTTTGATTGGGTCTTATGTAACATTGTTTAGCGGCTGTCTACTATGTATCAATAAAGCATGACCATAGTGCGTATGTACATGTACATGTAACATGGTTTAGTGGCTGTCTACTAATAATTGTTTCAATAAATCATTATCCTGGGGCTTATGCAACATAGTTTAGTGGCTGTTTACTATGTATCAATAAATCATTACCCTGGGGCGTATATATAAGATGGTTAAGAGGTTGTCTTCTATGTTTAAATAAATCTTGAACCTGAGGGCTTATGTAACATGGTTTAGTGGCTGTCTACTATGTTTTAATAAATCATGACCCTGGGGCGTATGTAACATGGTTTAGTGGCTGTCTACTATGTTTCAATAAATCATGACCCTGGTGCTTAAGTAACATGGTTTAGTGGGTGTCTACCATATTTCAATAAATCATGACCCTGGGGCTTATTTAACATGGTTTAGCGGCTATCTTTTATGTTTCAATAAATCATAACCCTGGGGTGTATGTTACATGGTTTAGTGGCTTTTGGTCGAAAATCAAAATCAATTTTGATTTGTGTCAAGTTCTTTCTTGGTTTGAACTTGACATATCTTTTTTAATGCTTAAATTGTGAAATAAGTGTTGTTGTTAGCTATGAAATAAAAAAAATGCTTCAAATTAGGAATAGAAGTGTTTTCAGTATTATTTTACTAAGGTTCCTATGACTTATATGGCTGGATGGGAGATGAGCAAGATGTTGAAATAAAAAAAAACATGTTTTTTTGAAACCTTCATTTGTGAATTTGTAGGTCCCCTTTATGGGAAAAATATATACTTTTTATATGAATGATTGGGGGTATATTGTTTTTGGTCTGTCTGTCTGTCATTGTATGTGTGTGTCTGTCCCAAAACTTTAAGGTTGGTCATAACTTTTGCAATATTGAAGATAGCAATTTGATATTTTGCATGCATGTGTATCTCATAGCTCCCTTCTCAAAAAAGTGTGTGAAATGTACGTTTTGCGTACGTTTTGCGTGCGTTAAACGTGGCGGTATTGGCACTGCGTTTTTTGTGCGCTTTTTTTTACCGAGTGAGTTTTTAACAAAAACAAACAAACAAGAAAATGTGCGCTTTTTGTGGATAAATGTGCGCTTTATGTGCGTTAAACGTGTGCTTTTTATAAGTGTGTTCAATGTACGCTTTTATGTGCTTTAAATGTGCGTTAAACGTGCGCTTTTTATATAAGTGCGTTTTTGACTACCATTTATGTGTGTAAAATGTGCGCTTTTAAGTGCGTTAAACATGTGCTTTTTGTGAGTTAAATGTGCGCTTTTTTTATTTAAAAAGCGCACATTTAACTCACAAAAAGCGCAGTTATAACCCACATAAAAGCGCACATGTGTGTTAAAGTGCGTTTTTATGTGCGTTAAATGTGCGTTAAACGTGCGCTTTTTATAAGTGCGTTTTTGACTGCCATTTATGTGTGTAAAATGTGCGCTTTTAAGTGCGTTAAATGTGCGCTTTTTGTGAGTTAAATGTGCACTTTTTTATTTAAAAAGCGCACATTTAACTCACGAAAAGCGCAGTTATAACCCACATAAAAGCGCACATGTGTGTTAAATGTGCGCTTTTATGTGCGTTAAATGTGCGCTTTTTAAATAAAAAAGCGCACATTTAACTCACAAAAAGCGCACATTTAACGCACCTTAAGCGCAGTTATAACCAGGGTTGGCATATTGACCGGTCAATTGAGTATTGACCGGGCCGGCGGTCAATACCCGGTTAAAACCGGTCAATACTGGTCATTACTGGTCAATACTGGTCGATTGAAAATTGTAGCATTTAAACATTACAAAGGAGCCATTTTATATTTAATCAATAATTATTCTGTAATTGATAAACTTTTTTCTGAGTTATTTATTGTAAAAAAATCTTTAAAGCTGTAAAAAGTTACTTCTTTATTATTTATGGAAACAGCCTCAAATACATAAGGACTAAGGCAATATCTTTATCAGCGATTTTCCTTGTCCAATTGGGAAAAGTACCCGTACCGGTCCAATTGGGAAAAATCGAGTCGTGAAAACATCAAAATTGGGAAAAATCGAGTCGTGAAAACCTCAAATTGGGAAATTGGTGTATTTGATTTTTTGCTCCCAAATACTTTAAAATTGATAACCAAGTGTTTTCAAGCTGTCAATATTATATATAAACCTAGGTTCAAGCTATAGAGCTGCAAAGGGAAACTAACTAAATGTTGCTTAAAAAAAATTTTTTTTTTTTTTTTTTTATTACCTTTAATTGGAAATTTAAGGACAGATATTGGGAAATTTGTATTTTTTTCGTAATTGGGAAAGTGCCGTTTACCGGTACTTTATAAAGAAGGAGGAAAAACGCTGTTTATCTTAGTGTATCACATCTGTTACTAAAGTATTATTACTATTGTAGGTACCATTTCACTTAACTATTGATATATCTATATGATAAGCAGATGGACAAACAGAACTCTTGTGTATTCTAGGGTTATAATTCTAGCCTCTTAGTTGGTAATAAAATGCATGCAGTGTTATGTCTCTGATATTGACAATTAAGCAAATCTGCCCTATTTCATATCACTCACACAAGAAGATTACATTGTACTTGCTATTAATTTAATAGTTACTTCTAACTTCTTTCCTTTCTGTATTTAGAGGTGTTTTTTCCCTTTCATATTAAAAAGTTCAATTGGTATTCAAATGAATAAACAATCAAAGTTCTTGATTTTGCCAATAAATAATGATTTCCAATTGTGGGTCTACTCTTCTTTTCAATTGTTTTTTTCTTTTAATAATTATTTCTTATTATGTTTTTTATTCTTATATCAATAAAAATTAAAGTTTTTTACACTATTTTGTTTAAAAAGTATTTAAAGAAATCAATTCAAAAATACATGACAAGTAAGGATTGTGTCAAAAAGGTGCCATTTAAGGCCCTATTATCAGTTTTGGCTGCCCCAACCTGTATAGGTGAGAAGACTGTTAGAAGACTGTGGGGACAGTGGGGTATGAGGAACAACTCATACACAGTAATTGACAGGTTCTTGTTGAATCAAGCACAGAATTATATGAGCATCATAATTCATTAGAATTGGAAAAAAATTCAATCAACCAGAAAAAATCAAATTGACCAACTTTTACATATTTGCAAAATTTTGAGAGATTGGCCTAAAAATTGCATGAACAGGTATAAAATAGTGGGTATTAATAGCTTAAAACATTATTGGCAACATGTCTGTTTAATTTATATTATCAATATTGTTTAATTAGGCATGGAATATAAATTAAAATTGGGGGTAAAGTTCAATCGACCAGTATTGACCAGTAATGATCACTTCGGGAGTATTGACCGGGGCGGTTTTAACCGGTAAAAACCGCCAGTTAAAACCTGGGGCGGTCGATTGGTGCCAACCCTGGTTATAACCCACACAAAACGCACAATTTACGCAAATGAATGGCAGCAAAAAACACACTCACAAAAAGCACACATGTGCGTTAAAGGTGCATCTTTTGCCTTAACAGTTGATTCAATTATATGCTGTTAAAAGTTTTTTTTAATTCAGATATGCAATAATAACCAATAATTATATAAACATATATATTTGTGTATTTTAATAATTACAAGATAATTCAATTTTATACTTTAATGTACACCAACATTTTTTAACATACATGAGTAATTAAATATCAATGGCAATTTGATGAAATAAATATAAACATAATTTGATTATAAATAAACAAAAAATAATAGCATACTATAATAACATGTACAGTATATACACACGAACAGCTATATACATAAGAAAGATGCATATCAATCAAGGCCTTTCAGCATTTCTTTGAGGCAGCGGAGTGCAGCTCTCATCTTTCTCTCCAAGTCTGCCACTAGCCGGTCAAACTTCTTTGCAACAATTATACTGTCATGGCCTTTGCGCGATGCGTCTCGTGCATGATCTCATTTGATCAGGTCCTGAAAGATATTTTATAATGTAAGTGTTGAATATTGCTGTTATGGTAATCTTGTTGCTATAAAAATTCTAAATTTAAATCAAAACTAGTTTGTTTGCTTGTTGTTTTTGGTTGTTTATTTTGCAATTTTAATCCCCTGATCACATGTGACTTAACGCTTTTCATAAATAAATACGTTTGATAGAAAATACTGTTCGAAAATGTACCAAGATACGTGGTCTCATTTTGCTGTGTGGACTGGTCGGAAGTGTGACACCTTTAAAATGCAATAACCAGTACCCTGTATAGTTTTACCTCTAAACAAATCCAGCTTTTCTTGGTCAAGGAGAGGGCGCGGTTTTCCCACTCCTGTTCTCCTCATGTCGGCCAGCTTGTGCAGGGTAAAACCTGGTATTCAAGTCCATACATCAGGTAGTCTCTTTTTTGCTCCTTTTTTTGGCAGGCGATGCGATGATGCACATTCTTTCCATGGGGTTTAACCTATAAATTTAAAAGTTCTCATTTAATATGGGGGAAAAAACTGTTCATTAATGACCAAAAATAGGTATAAATAACTTTAAGATGACAATAACCATAAAATACAGCCATAATAATTCAAATGGTGTTGTTTTTCTTTAAAATTGCATTACATTTACTCATCCATTTATATTTCCCAGTGACAATACATAAATATGATAATGATCATTATTAATTCAATAAACTAAATAAAAAAGGGATGCAGAATTGAAAATACGAACCTGTTACAACAGACTGTTCTTCAGTATTCCAAAAATACAGGCAGTTGTTGAACTAGACCATATCACTTTATATGTCTTTAACCACCCACTTTTAATCTCCTTTATTGTTGATTTACACATTGTAGTAAATACACATTTTTTTCATCACACAATTCTTCATGCTGAAAGTATTTCAAGACATTTTACACTAAAATAATTAGTCTTAATTCTAGCTTAAAGTCAGTTGCTGATGCTGCTTGTTTTCAAAAAATAACTTCCTATCTGTGGTTCTCAAATAGATGGTGCCTGAACAAATCAAAAGTATATCAACACACCTTAGTTAGGATTAGATGGAGGACTGATAGGGACTGGCTATTCTCTTATCTGATACCATGCTGTGTCTAAGCCAAAAATTGCATAATTTGAGAAATACTGATAAGGCAGTCATTTCAACACCAAAATATTTATTGAATAATACACAGCACCCTTAACACATTATATTTAATTGTAAATATTTAAATATAACATGCTGAATGGTTTTAGCAAATAATATTAATAGTATAAATATTATTTTAATTGCCTTTTAAAATGTATGTTTATGGTCAATGTGGTAGACATTAATTGTTTTAGGGTATTAATATCAGTATAAGAAAGTTCAAATACTTATATATGTTGAGGAAATATAATTGATACTATCAAGCCCACATAATACTTTTGACACTTTCAATATTTTTAATTAGTTACACACAGTCTGATTTAGGTGGAAATTTTTAGAAATGTTTGAGATTAAAACGTAAGCAATAGGGTATGCATTGAAATTGTATGATAAAGTATGTAAACATTTAACAGGTTAATATGGACAACCAGTAATTATTCAAACTGCCCCTTATATTATTACAGGTTACTGAGATATATGTCTATGTTTAATCATTTGATGTAAATAAATTGTTAGAGCCTGCAACAATTTTGTTTCTTGTTCAATTTCTGTACAACATTTGCTAAACGGTTGTTAAAGACGCACTTTTTAAGAAGTGTGTTAAACATGTGTCTTTTTAGATACATCCTTTTAAAACAGATCATATGATAAAAACGCACTTATGAAATAAAAGACTAACTTATGCTTAAAAAAGACGCACATCAAAATAGAAAAACGCACTTTTGTGAGAAAAAACCCACATCTGTAAACCTTAAAACACACTTCTTAGATAAAAGACGCACTTCCTAAATAAAAGACGCACTTCTTAGATAAAAAACACACATTTTGCTCACATCTACACTCAAAAGCGCACTTACAGATGAAGAAAACACACAAAAAACGCACTTCCTAAATAAAAGACGCACTTCTTAGATAAAAAACACACATTTTGCTCACATCTACACTCAAAAGCGCACATACAGATGAAGAAAACACACAAAAAACGCACTTTTTCACTAAAATAACGCACTTGAAAAGCAAAAACGCACAAAAAGCGCACTTAAATGCACTTTTGATCACTGAAAACGCACATATTAACAAAAAACACACAATTAACGCACTTTTAAGTGCGCTAAATGTGTGTTTTGGTAAAAAGTGCGTTTTTATTTGACAAGGGAGAGCTGCACATTTTGAGAACGTCAAGGTCAACCTTCAAGGTTAGATGTCATTTTTTTCTAAAATAGCTGCCATGCGGCTTTAAGCCGCAGTAGGGGGCATGGTGTTTCACAAACACAGCTCTTGTTCCATTCGGAATGGGGCCAAATACCGGACCCGATTCTTATCGAAAAAGACACTGCTTAAGTATTGGAAAAAACATTTTTAAAAGTACGTCCTCCATCCAGCCTTAACCATTCATAAAGAATATCTCAAAATCTTTTTATTTTAAAAAAATGCCTATTGTTTAAACTTTAAAAAATTCCCATTGAGCATTGATATTTTTTACAACATAATAACAAGTGGACCTCTGCCATGATTGCTGTAATTTGGGCTCTGAGATCATTCAGTGACAAGGCATAATTTTATTATTTAAACAATGGATCATATCTCTTTAAACTGACTGAATGAAAGAGCCATAATTAAATAACAAAAGCACTTGTTACCAACACTGGTCTATTATCATAATGGTCTCTGGTTTATCTTTAGCATCTTTGACCCTGTCTGTTGAAAACAATTCAAGCAGTGACAAATACATCTTTATAAATGTTCTATTGTTCTATGATAATATATAAAGATTCAAAAGGTTTGAAAAGAATCGGCAGACATCAGTGTGTACAAGAAGATTTAAGGCTCCATTATAAAACCTCTCCTATTTCAATCAAAGTTTGTTAATTGATTGAATGATCGTATCAGAAAATACAAAATGTTTAAAGGGGCATATGAAAAGAATTCCCCCATAACAATGCATATTCTTTGTTTTCAAAAAGGTATTTATCTAAAAAAGATGTTTTATTTTTTGTTTTACATACATGCCTTTAGTGGGATTCGAACTTATGCCTACACAAAACCTACTTTCATGAAATGTTAATTTCACTAAAGTCCTCTTATTAATAGTGTGCATGTGTATAGTTGAACGTAATGTACATTATATATTATTAGTATACTACTACCAATTGTCCAATGCATACTAAAATTCCCGTGGCAACAATTTTTAGCTCGACTATTATATATGAAATATATATATTGGAGCTACTCACCCCTGTATCAGCGTTAGCGTGAGCTTTGGATTGTTAAAGTTTGCGTACCACCTCAAATATTTTCTATGTCCCTTGACATATTGCTTTCATATATTGCATACTTCTTGACCAACATGACCCCAATATATAAACAAGAGCAGACAACTGTATCAAGCATTTTGTAAGAATTATGTCCCTTTTTGCACTAAGAATATGCATATTATAGATAAATCTATGTTTAAGTGTGCATACCAGCTCAAATATTTTATATGTCCCTTGACATATTGCTTTTATATTTTGCATACTTCTTTACCAACATGACCCCAATCTATAAACAAGAGCAGACAATTATATCAAGCATTTTGTAAGAATTATGTCCCTTTTTCCACTTAGAATATGCATATTATTGATAAATATATGTAAAAGTTTGCGTACGAGCTTAAATATTTTCTATGTCCCTTTACATATTGCTTTTATATTTTGCATACTTCTTTGCCAACATGCCAAAAAATATAACAGAGCTCCAGATAAAGATTTGTGAAATTAGTAACGGTACTGCCACTGACAGAAAGAAAAGGAGTAACGCTGAAAATCAATAAGTACCTGTACTACCATATCCAAAAATACAGGTAGTACTGTACTACCCGCGTTCTTGTATATTGAAATGTATATAACTGACTTTACAGAAACATTTGCAGCAATTATATTAAATATATTTAGCTTCTTAAACAGTTACTTTATTAAGTTTTCCATTCTGCATTATTATACAAATTAAACTACACATTAAAACGCATGACTAAATACTATTTCTTCATTTTTCTTGACAAGAAAACACAAGCCAACTAGAAAGCTAAGTAAATGAACACTAATGTCACTGTATCTATTCAAAAGAATCATTGCTTAAGTTGCAAAGTAGCCACCGATGCAATCAAATTGTTTAATATTGGGGCGACAATGTCTTTTTCTGGGTTGATATATTGAATATCAGGATAGTTAGACGACCGTATGTAGCCATTATATGACAACAAAGTGTTGTTGTTTTTTTTAACCGAAAGTTAGCTGGCCTTCCCTTGCGCGCATACATATTGTTTTTGACGGGTTTACAAGTTACTGGAAATCACGCGACATAATAGACAATAATATCGGAACCCAGTCTACAACTTTCCAGTAATTTAAATAAACAAAAAGCGCCGTTAGGTTAGAGACCAACAAATCACGCTGTGCTGACGCGGAGGTATCGTTACGGCCAGATTGTTTTCGTAAATGCGTAAAAGGGATATTGAAGTCGTAATTGTACGTCTAGTTTATAAAGATAAATGCGTAAACCTTCATGAAAAAGCCGTATTTACGGCTGTACGGCCCTTATCTGGAGCTCTGTATAAACAAATGCAGACAACTGTATCAAGCATTTTGTAAGAATTCTGTTCCCTTTTTATACTTAGACAATTGAAAATTTGGTTAAGATTTTTGTTTAGGTTCACTTTATTCCTTAAGTATCAAAGCTATTGTTTTCATACTTGCAACACTTACTAACTATCATAAGGGGACTGTGCAGGCACAGTAATGTAACTCTGACTGGCATTTTGACAGAATTGTGGCCCCTTTTAAAGTTTTATACTTATATAATTGAACATTAGGTTAAGTTTTATGTTGTGGTCAATTTTACTCCTAAAGTATCATAGCTATGGCTTTAAGCATACATGCCAGAATTTTTCTAGGTCCAAAGCTGGACATTCCATAAAAATTGTCGGGACATTTGACCAAAAAAGCAGGACACCTAAAACGATCTATCATTCCACCTTTACTGTAGTCAGTATAGTACTAACAAAAACTCTTGATACTTTTATTCAAGACATAAAACATCTGATATGAAGCATGAAATCTAAAACATAACAATAACAGTTTTATTAAATAAGACAATAGCAAACAACGAAGATAATATTCATCTTTTTAGAGTACAAAATCTGGAACATTACGACAACAATACTTATTATATTACTTTCAATGGCAAACATTAACGCAGGGGAGGCTATCCAGTACACTGAAAGTACGGGTTACAGTAAACTATCTACCGAACAGTTACATCATCTTGACACGGAATTCGCAGCCGTACACATTTCCGAGGTAGGCACTGTATTGGGGTAGTGTCAACCTGTCATGAATAACAACACGTTGTTTTTATAACAATAACACAAGACAAGATGGATACCACTTTTACTGTTTGTTGCAATGTTTTTTTAAGCATGTATCCACGGCATTTTGTTACTTGTCAATTGTCGCGGCTAAATTGGAGTAGGGTCAAACTGTCATGCATAGCACCTCATTGTTTTTATTACAATTACACCCAAGTACACTAGACAGGATCAGTGCCTTCCCCAGGCCATTTAAGCGCCCCTTGCCGGGGCGCTTGAATTTCGAAATCAGAGTCCCCGGGGCGCTTGAAATTTTCCGATCAGTGTATTCTTCAGTAAAAGAAAGTGGAGATTGTCAAAAAAAATCAAGGTTTCCCTATCAGTGTATCAATATTCCCTGTTTTAAAAGAGCACTCGGTACCTACTTTCACAAGTAATCGCCATAAACACCACATGGGGTAATGGATAATCCACTGATAAGAGAATAGCATGACGCGCGTATCGATTATTCTAACATTACACGGTCATTAAAATGCTGACAAGGATGTATCTGGTAACTTTCCAGTCGTCAAACTGTGAAGTTCATCGTCCAATCGGTTACGCGAATGCTTATGGGGGCGGGGTTAACTATCGACCATTATTTTTGATTGACGTCGGGCATGAAATAAGAGTTTATCGCATATGATTAGCAAATAGTTGTACCATTTGCGTAATATAAAACCAGTAATTAGTACAGTGCACAACATTAAAGACGGTTTCGGGCATCATCATCACACCTTTTTACTGTAAACAAGTGTTACCTATGACTCATAATTAATACGAGAAATTAATTGCAAGTGGTAAACAATTAATTATTATAGCGGTTACAATTATGTGATAACAATTTATTTAATTCCAGAACATGTATATTTCATAATGTCCATTTATAGAACTGATTCACCTCGTTTTTTGACATTTATTCGACACGTAATGCGCTTTAACAAATTTTCGTTGAATTAATTACGCACACTTGTAAATGTTTCGTCCGATAATCGATAGTTAGAAGACTGATGATGGCAACCGGCCGTGATCCTCGTGGACAACGTGAATTTCATGCATAATTCTGTCAAAACATTTATTCGACTCGTAAAGTGTGTAAACAAATTATCGTTGAATTTATAACGCAACGGTTAATATTTGTTGAAATCTCAAATGGGAATAATTAAATTTGTAATCCGAAACCCATTACCGTAAGTCGATGTTAACGCGTTTTTAATCCGAAACACACTTCCGAATGTAAATGTTACCGCAACGTTAAATATTTTTGCTTCAAATAAGCAGTGCAAATTTATTTTGTGTCGAATCTTTTTCTCAATTAAAAAGAGCGCGAAAATTATGCAGCATGTACAACGTCGCGTCTATTGCATACAAATGACGTGTATTGAGCGTTTTAACAAGCACACAACAGGTCAGGGGATTGACGCATATTCAGAGGCAATATTTCATCAAATCTATAAATAGTCACTTAAAAAATGGCAAGGTTTGTGTTAAAGAAATAACTGAAAGCTTTTATCGTAAATATTTACCAGAAAGAGATTGATAAAAACGGAATAAACGGGATTATCGGGTAATAAATAGAAACTTGAAAAATAGTAAGTATACAGTAATAGAGTCGGGTTGAAACGGATGTATTGGGGAATCGTTCGAGTCGGGATTTTACTATTTGTGCGGAAAAGTTTTAAAACAATTAAACAATAAAAAAAATTTTTTTTAAATGACTGGGGGATTTTTTTGAAGAGTCATAGTGCACCAAATGACGTCTTTTGACGCTGTTTTTCTTTGAGTTATAACGCACCACAGAACGTGAATTGACACGTTAAATTTAAAAAAAATCAACGTCGGGAGGGGACACCGCTCCCGAACCCACCCCCGGGGCGCCTGAACAAATTCCTGGGGAAGGCACTGCAGGATGGGTATCACTTATCGGACTGTTTGTTGCGATTTTGGTATTGCACATTCGGATTATCCCGCTATTTTGGAACTAAACATTGAATGTAAAAGACTCATTAATGACGTACGTGTAGAGTTAATTTTACAAAACAATTGTTTTGTAAACCGTTTAAACAAAGACAAAAACAAACACATTTTCAACATTAATTTCATTATAATACAACTATCGATAGCAATAAGCCACCACTATCTTGAAGACCACCATGGTGTGAATGCCTGATAAAATCAATAATTAGCCGATAAATCGCTGATAAGGTGTCATAAACAACACTGGTACACACGAGAAGTAGAATCGGATTGTCAATTGGGGGCAATAAAGGGATTAGCGGTGGTAAGTGTTTGCGAAACAGAGAATTGAATAGCGAATTTTATTGGGAACCTATAGACCTTACATTGTTTTTTACGAATGTCGGGACAAATCGTTTCAAATCGGGACGCCGGGACAAAGGGCCCAAAAGCGGGACTGTCCCGTTGAGATCGGGATGTCTGGCATGTATGCGTTTAGACTTGGAACACTCGCTAACTATCATAAGGGGACTGTACAGGGCAATATGCATAACTCTGGTTGGCATTTAAATGGAATTATGGCCTTTTTTTGTCTTAATAACTTAAAATATTTTGTTAAATTTTGTGTTTCGATCCACTTTTCTTCTAAAGTATCAAGGGCTTTCTTAAGGCTATTGCTTTCAAAAATCAAATACTTTCTTACTATCACATGGGCTGTACCTGGCAAGTTGAATTTGACCTTGACCTTTGAATGACCTTGACTCTTAAGGTAAAATTATTAAATTTTGCTAAAATTGCCATATCTTCTTTATATACAGGGGTGGCGAAATCTCAAAAAACTATACTTGTCCACGGACAACCGTTTAGGAAATTTAACTTGTCCGTTGCTGAACTACACTTGTCCGTTAATGTTCATATAAATTATAAATGCATTTATTGATTAATGTAAAACAATGTGGAATATACCAAAATGAGTATGATTTGCTAGTTTTTTTTATAGTTGTATTTCAATAGTACATTCATTATAGCAGTATATTATAAACAATATAAAGATTTTCTTAAACTTTTAATCTTGCAAAGCTAGTGTTATTAAAACATGTGTTGAACATAAGTACATCGTAATCTTAACAAATTAAACTAGTCCAATATGTCGACCTCATCAGACTGAGGCTCTGCGCCCCTACTGGTAGCAATTTGATTATCATCAACTGGTAACCATTGAAAATCTGTGAGCCAAGTTTCTTGAAAAGTTCTGGTGCGTTTACTTAGATCATTTTTAGCTCACCTGAGCGATAGCTCGAGGTGAGCTATTGTGATCACTCAGCGTCCGGCGTCCGTCCGTCCGTCCGTCTGTAAACAATTTGTAAACATCTTCTTCTACTAAACCATTGAGCCAATTTCAACTAAATTTCATGTGGAGCATCCCTAGGTCATGGGACAAAAGAATTGTTAAAAAAAATTTGATCACATAACCAAGATGGCCGCCATGACCATATATGGTAAAAACCTTAAAAAATCTTCTTGTCAGAAACCGCTCATCAGATTTTCAAAAAATTTCACAGGGATGACCTTTGAGGGCTCCCCTGAAAAAGTTGTTCAAAGAAATTTGATTCGTCAAAAAACACGGCCGCAGGAGCTCGTTGAACTTTGCATGTTTATTCGTTTTTGCCTATTTTGTGAAAACTTTCAAAAATCTTCCACATTTTTTGTCCGATCCTTTCCAAATTTGCACAGTGTCTTTATATCAATGAGGACACGAACCCTACAAAAAATGAGCATTATTGGTCCATGAAGTACAGAATTACCTCCCCTTGAATTGAGAAAATGGTGTTTATGCAATAAAGTCCAAATTTTTCATCCAATTCTTTCCAAACTTGTAAGGATTTAGCATGGTTCAAACAAAGGAAACAACTACGGTTTATGCATGTTCTTTTTATTACAGATTTGCCTCCCTTTAATTCATTCAAAATCTCATTTTACAGCAGAGATTCCAAATCTGACTTGTAAATAAGCCCCATATTTACTGCCGGTGCGATGTTACCTTTTCCCATTTGATCATTCTTAAGTATTGGTCTTGTAATGCTGCTACTGCTACTGCTACTGCTACTACTACTACTACTACTACTACTACTACTACTACTACTACTACTACTACTTCTACTACTACTACTACTACTACTACTTCTACTTCTACTACCACTACTACTACTACTACTACTACTACCACTACTACTACTACTACTACTACTACTACTAGTACTACTACTACTACTACCACCACCACCACCACCACCACCACCACCACCACCACCACCACCACCACCACCACCACCACCACCACCACCACGTCTACTATTACTACTTCTACTACTACTGCCACTACTACTACTACTTTTACCACTACTACTACTACTACTACTACTACTACTACCACTACTACTACTACTACTACTACTACTACTACTACTACTACTTCTACTACTACTTCTACTACTACTACTACTACTTCTACTACTACTACTACTACTACTACTACTACTACTACTACTACAACTACTATTACTACTACTACTACTACTACTACTACTACTACTACTACTACTACTACTACTACTACTACTACTACTACTACTACTACTACTACTACACCACCACCACCACCACCACCACCATTCACAGTGACAAAAAACGTATTCACACAATGGCTGCTACTACAACTTATAGCCCATATAGGGGGGCATGCATGTTTTACAAACAGCCCTTGTTTCTATGGGATTTTAACCACAACTGTTCATGTTTATCTCCTACACATATTTTTAGGTCACCTGTCATGAAGTGACACGGTGAGCTTATGTGATCGTGTGATGTCCGGCGTCCGTTGTGCGTGCCTGCGTGTGTCCGTGCGTCCGTCCGTCAACAATTTGTTTGTGTAGACAGTAGAGGTCACAGTTTGCATCCAATCTTGATGAAATTTGGTCAAAATGTTTATCTTGATGAAATCCGGTTTGGGATTGTATTTGGGTCATCTGGGGTCAAAAACAAGGTCACTAGGTCAAATAATAGAACAACCTTCTGTAGACAATAGAGGTCACAGTTTTCATCCAATCTTTATGAAATTTGGTCAGAATGTTTATCTTGATGAAATCTGGGTTGGGATTTTATTTGGGTCATCTGTGGTCAAAAACTAGGTCACTAGGTCAAATAATAGAAAAACCTTGTGTAGACCAGGGTTCGACATTAACTTTTTTTACAGCAAGACCGTCGGACCAGCTCCTCTTAAAATGTACTAGCCCGAACCTGATGTCTACTAGACCATAAATGACATAGCAAATAAACACAATTGTGTCATGTAACTGTTTAATCAGGATTTATCAGTAAATAATCAGTGAACACCAGATTTTTATGCATATAGTAAAACAATAAAATAACCCTTTTTTTTTGCTTTTCTTCGTCAAATTCAAGCCATGGGAACTGACTCGATTTTCCATCTAGGATAAAATTGACGTTTTCGTGTTTCTTCATATTTACGTTTCGTGTCAGTTAAGCATCGGATTCTTTTTTTTTAACTGATTTGTCGGACAAAAGTCCGAACTTGAACACAGCCATTCTTTAAATTACATTATCTTGTCTGCTACGCAAAAATGTTTACATTGACGATACCGATTTTCGATAGAAGTCGTAAAATCATGCTCTACAGTTTTACGTCACTGCAGAAAATCATTAATATTCATGACAACTTGACCAATTTAAACAAGCAATTTCTGCAGGAAGCTCTCCTTTGCATCTAAAAATAGCGATGAATCATGTGAATGCTCCGCGTTTATTTAAATATACTAGTTTTGTTTTAATGTAAATAACGGATACAAGAGTAATTTTAAACATTAAAAGTAAAGGATTACACAACAGTTATTTATAGTAAAAAGAATCAGTATAGATTTTTATTTTATTTATGTATGACCAGTCGGACAAGCTAGCCCGCAGTTTTACTAGCCCGACCACCAATCTTACTAGACAATGTCTGTCGGACGTGCCTTAGTGTCGAACCCTGTAGACATTAGAGATCACAGTTTTCATCCAACCTTTATGAAATTTGGTCAGAATTCTTGATGAAATCTGGGTGGGATTGTATTTGGGTCATCTGGGGTAAAAATCTAGGTCAAATAAATAGAAAAACCTTGTGTTGACAATAGAGGTCACAGTTTTCATCCAATATTTATGAACTGTGGTCAAAATGTTTATCTTGATGAAATCTGGATTGGGATTGTATTTGGGTCATCTAGAGTCAGGAACTAGGTCACTAGGTCAAATCATAGAAAAACATTGTGTAGACAATAGAGGTCATAGTTTTCATCTGATCTTAATGAGTCAGGTGAGCAATTTAGGGCCATCATGGCCCTCTTGTTTTTATAATCTTTCTTAGTTTTTTTGGGAGGTGGACTGCTCAAAGCTTCGAGTTTCTGCTCCGTTGTTGAAGATTTAAAAAAACCTTAATGTTCCATTTTTATACGCCCGTCTATGACGGGACGTATTATGGTATATCCTTTGACAGATTTTCTTCAAATTTTAACACAATCTTAATATTGATAAACCCTGATCCCCTTTCGTTTTTGACGGAATTCTGAATTGTCGTTCCAGAGTTATGGGACTTTGTTCGTCAAAATTTCGTGATTTCATTGAATGTCCTACTGTAGCTCAAATATCCTTCGATGGATTTTTTTCAAATTTCAACACAATCTTAATATTGATAAACCCTGATCCCCTTTCGTTTTTGACGGAATTCTGAATTGTCGTTCCAGAGTTATGGGACTTTGTTCGTCAAAATTTCGTGATTTCATTGAATGTCCTACCGTAGCCGTCCGTCCGTCCGTCTGTTAATGTCATACGCTACGTCAAATATCCTTTGACAGATTTTCTTCAAATTTTAACACAATCTTAATATTGATAAACCCTGATCCCCTTTCGTTTTTGACGGAATTCTGAATTGTTGTTCCAGAGTTATGGGACTTTGTTCGTCAAAATTTCGTGATTTCATTGAATGTCCTACTGTAGCTCAAATATCCTTCGATGGATTTTTTTTTTTTTTTTTTAGTATCCCTGAAAAATTGAACAAGGTGAGCTTTTTTCTATTCCGATTGTACACTACCACTTACCCATCTTCATTTCTCTTTTATTATTGGTCAAAATATCTATAACAGGTTTACTTCAACTCCATATCCTCTAAAGAAATGCATACATATACTCAAAAAAAGATATGGTATGAATGTCAAGGAGACGGCGCTCCATGCTCATGTACTTATAAAATAAACCATATATTCAAATACAAATAAACTGAAGTAAAAAAATGATTCAAAGGGTTATTTATTACCTTACTACTTCATTGGCGAACGACGGGCGTATCATGCGCTAATGGCGCAGCTCCTCAGTTACCATTAAAGTCGTCTTATAAAACAAGGTAGACCGTGTTTTGATTATCTTACTTTGATACTTTTATTTCTGTCGATCTGATTGTAAAAATAAAGAAACCAGTCCAGAGCTCCAGATAAGGTTTTGTGAAAATCTTAAATTACTACCAGATTTTCAAAAAGAATTCTTAACTCTGCAGAACTGTTTACTTCTACGGAATCGCCGTAGTTACTATGGATTATTTGGCTAAACTACGCACTACGGATTTGTACTGAAAAACTACGGATCCATTGATCAAAATGGTCAAATTTCAGTTTTAAATCGTACGTTTGCTTATTTTCGGTCTTTGCGGGTAATTTATCAATCATAATCATTTTTGTGGCTTGCGTAGTAAGAAACATTAAAATTCAAGTCTCCCGGGAAACATGTGCTGATTGAGCTTGTCGGGTCGTCACCGAACGACAACTGATTACGTATTGGTTCGCAAATTTAGCCGAATATATACGATTTAACGTTGCTATCCAGTATACACATCTCTCTGTCTTTTGCGGAGAATACCGACGATAGTTGATTTATCGGGATTGAACACGCCTGTTTTTACACACGTCCAAGATGGCAGCAAGCAGACGAGAAATTGCGATTAACGGAAAAAATGATAAATACCATTCAAATTAACAACGGATATCATATGGTCATTAGGGAATAATTTAATGCGTGTGTCTATTAAAGCAAAATACTACGTTTGAGATAAAAAAAAACATCAGCAAATATTTATCAGAAATCTGCACAGTGAATGTGCGTCACGGAAACAAGTGTTGGAAAATTGGAGTCCAGTCTACTCACAAAATTAAAGCATTTATTATAATAAGATGAGTTTCATTCGAAAATGGAAAGAGACAAACATGATTTGATGTATATGTTAGTGGATCTGTGTGTACTCAGATTCATATGCATATTCTGCTTTATTATGTGTGTTATGCTGTACAGATTAATAAAATAGCATTGAACTGAGGTTGTCAAGTGCAAGATATTGAAAGGTTAACAAATAAAATATATTATTTGAACTCCATTTAATACATCATTAACACAGCAAGAACACTGCCAATATTTGTTTATGTTTTCCCCTTATGATATTTAATTTAAAAAAATACTGAATTAAATTAATAGCTACTTGTTATGAGCTTATGATTAAATGGTGTATTTAAGAATCTATAGATTATTGCAAGTTTAATATGCATGTAGATGGATAATAACTAAATATTGTCTTCATTGTAAGAAGACATTAAAGCAGCACTTTATAATATAAAAATGCTGTCAAACATGCACTTAAAACAATTTTAATTCTGTTACTTATAATTATATTTATAATGCTTTATGTATCCCAATTTCATGGTTTATCGCGCTGATTTTTCCAATTTCACGGTTTATCGCGCTAATTTTCTCAATCCAAATGACACAGGCTGTAACAAATAAAAGCAAAAAAATCGCTTAACAGATTAAATTATTAGCATGTAAATTCATCTAATGCTTTATGTACCGTTAAACTGATATGTGACCCAGTCATGGTGTTTTGATGCTCAAAATGATTGAAAAGGTTAAAACTACTGACAACAGCCCAAAACTACTTAGAGATGCCCTCCATACTACTGAGAAGCAATCGGTAGGGTAAACAGGTCTGACTCTGAAATTTTATTCTTAATGTTACTACTAAGTTTTGGAAAATAATTCTTTTTTTTTCTAAATGACCTAAAAATAAATAATAATGGTTATTTTCGTGCAAAAAAAATCAAAATAAACATACTAGCAACTTTATTTATTCCAGTTCAACAGTGTCTTTTCAGTATTATACAATTTTATTTTTCAAATACCATGCCCAAACTGTGCTTAGATTGCATGCCTTAGATGAATTTTTACATATTTCACAATTAAAACGGGTCACCCCTTCAATCTTTTCAACGATTAGCCACGGGACTTGTCCCTTCCACTCGTTCAATGTTTTTTTTGTGTTTAAGTTTGGACCCGTCGTGTCGCGTTTTTGTTGAGCTTTTCCGACTGTGTCTGAGTCGGGAACTGAACATACAACATCGTATAAGATCTTTTCTATAATGTCTTTCTAAACATTTAACTTCGGCTCACTTTGCGTACAATATGTTAAAAGCGTGTTTTTGGACGCTTTGCAGTTTTTTAGGACGCTCTCTGGGCGCCGCCATTGTTTTTTGACAGATAGACTGTATACGCCGCTTTTATTGAAAAAAAATGGGCTTTGTCAAACAAACCCGATAACCATTCTATATAAGCGCCGCAAAGATCTTTAATACGCAAAAAGAACTCAATAAAAATCGATACGAACTGATGTAAAAATAATATTCTTAACTTGATTTTGTAATTCTTAATGGTACGACAAGATTTAAAAAAAAATACGTAACGGACTTGAAAATAATTCGTAATTATGAAAATACGACCCTTATCTGGAGCTCTGCAGTCTGTAAACTGTCTTACAGTAGGGCCGAATGTTTAAAATGCGGCATGATCCTGGTCTCTTATAGAATAAGGGAGATCACTGCGCAGGAGAATGCCCGTATTTTAGCTTGATTGCTCCGCAAATAGCACTGACAATGTAATCTCGTGTCAACATCCGGTTTTGTAAAACTTAATTACAGCTTTAACACAATGTATTTTTTGTATACCTGGACCCGACTTTTATAAAACTTGTTGTCCACGGACAACTTAATTGAAAAAAATCAGTTGCCCAGACAAGCATATGTACTACTCGGGAAACTCGGACATTTGATTTTGCCACCCCTGATATATGATCCGATTTCATTCATTTGTTTACAAAACAAAACTTACCTGACATACTACAATAGACTTAACCAAAACCATTCCCCACGTCCCATCCCAGAACCCCCCCCCCCCCATCAAACAAAAAATAAAAACATTTTTTTCCTTTTGTTTTCTTCTTATTTTTGAAAGATCATCTAATAAATGACCACATCACCTCATATACCCCCTCTCCACCCTCACCCCAGCCCCCCACCCACCCAAAAATATTTTTTTTTTGAAACATGGAAAAGAAAACCACAAATATTTATGTGTTTTTTTTTTTGAAGGACCCTTCAACCATCCCACCCAAGCTTTTGCTATCAAACTTGAAATAAAATCGTATAAGTTTGTTTTATGTCTTTACAAATTTTCAATAGATTGTGGAAAATATACCTGAACTCAGAATCGTCTATAAAGTACAACACTTCTTTAAAACATAAGTGATCAATATGTTTCAATTATGGTCCTCTTCCACTTAGAATATGACTATATTACCTTGACCTTATTGAATATGAACAATTTCTCCATGATGGCTTACCAGGGGTGTAAAATAACGGTCACCCGTCACCCAACAGTGCTTTGATTAGGTAACAGGTGCTAGTCTGGTTGCCATGTTAAAATACTGTGCGGTCGTTAAATACCGATAGAAATGCTGCGCTTAATGCTGGAACTGTAACCTTAGTCTGCAGAGCGTGTGGGGTAATGTTTATCGGGACACCGTTTATATTCCGGCATTATGTTGTAGTCGAAACAAATCGACATTCATAAATTTTTGGAGCGAATAATTGTAAAGATAATAAAGATAGTTATACACTAAAATCTGACTAAATAAACAAACGAAAGCTATAACAAAGGAATTACAAGCAGTCAAAAAGAAAACGTCAGGTATACGTATCAAACTGGATAGTTTAATTGAAAATAAAAATGACAATTTTGACTTACCGAATTCAATACTTGGTCAATGTGTTGGATAATATGTAAGACTGGTATATTTATTAGGTACATTACTTAAAGACTTACAAATGCCTTAATATGTTTTTATTTCAAACCTTATTTGCTAGATCGTAAATGGTATACATATTTCATTCTTTTAATTGAGGTGAACAAAGGTGAAAAAGATATTAATTTTACATATTTGCTGTGAAAAATGCAAGGCGACCACAAAATCAGTATGTGCGACCTGCTTTTATAAGCTGGTTGCTATGCAGGGCGAGTTGCTTTTAGCAAAATTTTACACCCCTGCTTACGTTATACTGTCAAGCACTCGAACAGTCGAGCGCGCTGTCTTCTGGCAGCTCTTGTTTATTTAGGTACATGTATTCAAATGTTTAATGAGCGTTTATAAAAGGGAGACATTATACAAAAAAATGTGTCAAGCAACCATTCAATCCATTCTTGTTAAAAGTTAATAGTATTTTTCAAAATATAATAAGGTATTAACCGTCATTCTGCACCTTTAATTATGTATATTTATGCCCCCCTTCGAAGAAGAGGAGGTATATTGCTTTGCACATGTCGGTCGGTTGGTCGGTCGGTCTGTCGGTCGGTCCGTCCACCAGGTGGTTTCCAGATGATAACTCAAGAACTCTTAGGCCTAGGATCATGAAACTTCATAGGTACATTGATCATGATTCGCAGATGACCCCTATTGATTTTGAGGTCACTAGGTCAAAGGTCAAGGTCACGATGACCCGAAATAGTAAAATGGTTTTCGGATGATAACTCAAGAACACTTAGGCCTAGGATCATGAAACTTGATAGGTAGATTGATCATGACTTGCAGATGACCCCTATTGATTTTCAGGTCACTAGGTCAAAGGTCAAGGTCACAGTGACCCGAAATAGTAAAATCGTTTCCGGATGATAACTCAAGAACGCTTATGCCTAGGATCATGAAACTTCGTAGGTAGATTGATAATGACTGGCAGATGACCCCTATTAATTATCAGGTAACTAGGTCAAAGGTCAAGGTCACGGTGACCCGAAAAAGTAAAATGGTTTCCGGATGATAACTCAAGAACACTTATGCCTAGGATCATGAAACTTCATAGGTACATTGATCATGACTCGCAGATGACCCCGATTGATTTTCAGGTCACTAGGTCAAAGGTCAAGTCACGGTGACCAGAAATAGTTAAATGATTTCCGGATGATAACTCAAGAACGCTTATGCCTAGGATCATGAAACTTAATTTTGATAGGTTAATTTGATCATGACTCGCAGTTGACCCCTATTAATTTTCAGGTCACTATATCAAAGGTCACGGTGACCTGAAATAGTAAAATGGTTTCCGGATGATAACTGAAGAACGCTTATGGCTACGATCATGAAACTTGATAGGTAGATTGATCATGACTTGTAGATGACCCCTATTGATTTTGAGGTCACTAGGTCAAAGGTCAAGGCCATTGTGATTTGAAATAGTAAAATGGTTTCCGGATGATAACTCAAGAACGCTTTTGGCTAGGATCATGAAACTTCATAGGTACATTGATCATGACTGGCAGATGACCCCTATCCATTTTGAGGTCACTAGGTCAAAGGTCAAGTTCACAGTGACAAAAAACATATTCACACAATGGCTGTCACTACAACGGAGAGCCCATATGGGGCGCATGCATGTTTTACAAACAGCCCTTGTTAAAAATAAGATCATTAAAATTTGGGCAATTCAAAAGCCTATTTAAGTGTTTTACTCACCAAAATTTTCAATGTTCATAACTGATCATTTGTATATATATATCACTTTGATAACTGTTGTTAATAAACTTTACAGTGACCGGCATATACGATGAAATGGAGATAACGCATTGTTTGATTAATTGCTAAGGAGCCAATACATGTACATGTAAGTAACTGATGGCTTGAAACATAACAAATGCTATTGAATTTGAGTATAATCTACTTCATAAATATTAAAAGCTTTAACATTCATGCCAAAATCACTGATGAAGGCTAATTGTTTATATTTTATGTATATTTTGTTGTTTTTCAATATCAATTTAACAAGTTTTTAAAATTGGTAGTTCTAAAATGTCTTACAATAACTTAATTCAAATAGAATTCAAAATTGCAGTAGCAGAAAATTAAAACACCTATTGCAATGTACAAACTCAGATACTTGTACATAGTTTGCCTCAAAAGACAAGTAATATATTCCCACTTGGAATATGTGTGTATGGGGAGAAACTTAAATCACTTAGTCAATGTGTCTCTATGTTGGTCTGCATTACTTAACATTTCATGAAAACATTTCTTTTAACTCATACGGTTCCAACTACATCAGTTTCTGTTATATATCATACAAATGTAAAATGAATTTAAATAAACTGGACAAATGGAAAAAATGAATTTATATAAATGATGACTGATTGAATACGCTGTTATTATTTCACTGGCAAAATAAGTAAATTTAATCAATCTGATAAATACAATTATCAAATAATGAAGCACTACAAATAAAAGCGCTCTTTTACTTTTAAAGATTGCATGTATTCAAATAATTGCCCCCAATTATTTGTATCAAACATGTAAACTTTTGGATGTGTGCAAAAACACGACATACTTTTTTCCATACTTTCATGACTACATGTAGATTAGCCTTGCTCTAATTTAGCCACAAAGGCTATAGAGCTTAGAAGTTTGAAACATGAACATTTAGTAGAACTATTTCAGGATTGGTTGTTTTATGGATACCAGATAATTGACAGTTACAATGCATATTTAAACAATGGACCATATCTATTCAAACTGACTGAATATGATAGTCATTATAAAATAACAAAAGCATTATCATAGGCCTATAAACATACTGCTCTGTGATATGTATTTGGCTCTCTTTTAATGCTTCTTTGATCTTTTCTGCTAGAAACAATGTAAGCGGTGATAAATATGCCTTTACAGATGTTCTATGATATAATCAAAATTGACAAACTTTGAAATGAATCAGCAGACATCAGTCTGCACGAAATAATTTGAGGCAACAGAAAAACCCTCCTCTGCGAATCTAATTTTTTTCATTGATTAAATGATCCTGATCAAATATCCACTGTATTACCCAAAAGTCCAAGATGTTTAAAAGGGCATATTGATGGTATTTCCTGCCAAATACAATGTATATACACTTATTCTACATACAAACATACATATTCCCACTTTTTAAGCAAGTTTGTGTCTAGTTACAATGTTATATTGATGAGATTGTTATGAAAAACCTTACGCAATGCAAACAATTTGTTTTTATATTCATGACAGTAGGATTAAACTAATACCTATGAAAATAGCTTACCTTCATGTAAATGACAATTTATACTGCAGTAAAGTACCCTTGTTAAAAGTCTGCATGTGTACTGTACCAATTTCGTTCATAATGATTTTTACTTGTACCACATGTTGGCCCATACTTTTAAGTGTCCTTTGGAATTTTTGCATGAGCTGTTGTTACAAAAATGAGACTTAGTGAAAACAATATGTGTCAAGCTTCCATTTAATCCATTCCTGTCATATTAATAATATTTTTCTTGAATAAATAATAACACGTGTAACACATTATTATAAAAGTTGGAATAAAACCTCAATCTTAAAATAAACTGTAATTCTTAAATATGAAGTTATATCTATTGTATTTAATAATTTTGATAAAATGTACGTAAAATATACACGTGGATAATATACATGTCAAAGCATCATATAAGTTGATTTTACTTCAAAACTGGATGTTTACGTAGACGTTGTTTAATCCTAAAAAATGAAACGGTGTCCATGTGTGCATATAATACAGTGAAAATGATAAAACAAAAACATCACTGGTAATGGCTCTTTATATAAAAAGTACAAACAGATTATTACAGGGTTCGCACAGGGCTTGAAAAGTGCTTGAAAACGAGTCCTAGAAAGGTTGGCCTTGAAAAAGTGCTTGAAAAATGCTTATTTCATTTTAAAAAGCCTTGAAAATGTTTATTTCTGCTCAAAATTACTTTAATCATCGCTTTAGTTATAAACTTAAATCGTTCTCAAGGCAAAAAGTTGAGTACGAAATATAAGTTTGGTATACAATTGAGTACGAAACGTTATGTGTACATGTCACAGATTATGTGTACTACGTTAGAGGTTCTCCATTGTGATCAATTTTCGCGAGTGAAAACACAGTCATGGGGAAGTGTCGTTTCAAACCAGGGTGGTTAACTGAATATTACTGGGTACAGAAAACAAGGGACATTCGAAAAGCACATTGTCAAGTCTGTATGAAGACCATTGGTGTCAGGTGATGGGGGAAAGCGCTTTGAAAAGCCACGAGAAAGCGAAAACCCAAAAAGAAAACATAAAATTGAGGAGCAATGTGTTTGCTTGTAATAACTTTAAAAAGTAAATACATACAGTCAGTGCTCCAGATAACATGCGTAAAGGCGTAAAAACGAATTAAATTTCTTAAATAACGATTTAGATTTAGAATCTTTGCGTAAAGTTACGCATTGAAAAACTATAACACGAAATCGAAATTTTCGAACGTGCGTAAAACTTACAGTAGCAAATTATGTATGGTAAACATTTCATCCCGGTTCTAGCTCGTCTAGGCGCTCAATTAAAACTACAACTTTAAATCAACGTCACTCAACCGTTTGCTGTGAGGATGAGCCACACCTAAGAACGGTCGAAAGGCCAAACGGTCTCGATTCTGTTCTCCTAGATTTGCAGGCGAGTCATTACTGTTTATTGTACCTTTTTAATTACACTTATCGTAATTTTTATACACAAGTAATATACTGTATACCTATTCAAAATGCCATTAAACTAAAATGTTAAATATAGTTTTTGATATGACTTTAACGGCAACCAAAAGGCCATTATGACCTATATAAAGCGCAAGTGTGAGTGACCGTTTTACAGAAAAAATCTAAATGGCCGACTGAAGCGGTGTATTGAAGCGTGGAAGGCAAAAAGCCATTTCAGTGTCAAAAGTCCTCGCTGCATGCATTTTTTAAATTAGATTCAAATACCCAAAGCATGGTTTCGTCAATAATTGATGAATATTTGGCTCTTGCGTAAATGACTGCAAATCTACAGCACTCAAAATTATTTGGTAATATATTGTTAAGAATTATTTTTTATAAATAGGGTGTAAAATAAGAATTAATTTTTAAAATAGGACGTAAATAAGAATTTGACCAAATTTTTATCTGGAGCTCTGCATACAGTCATTCAACCAGTTTAGAATCACCCGGCAAAAACGTTTATTCTTTTGACCACAATAATTTCTTTCGGGATTTAGTGTCAATGTGAGAAGATGTAAAAATAAAGGGTAACATTTAATTTGTATGATAACAGGTTAGGCCAGACGGCATATGCAGTTTTTTGTCAAAAATAGCCAATTAAAGTTCACTTTTTGGAAAATTATTAAAAATCATTTAACTTAAGCATATTATTGATAAATCATGTTAAAGTTTGCGTACCAGCTCAAATATTTTCTATGTCCCTTGACGTATCGCTTTCATATGTTGCATACTTCTTTACCAACATGACCCCAACCTTTAAACAAGAGCAGACAACTGTATCAAGCATTTTGTAAGAATTAACGCCCTTTTTCCACTTAGAATATGCATATTATTGAAAAATCAATTTTAAAGTTTTAGTACCACCTCAAATATTTTCTATGTCTCTGGACATATTGCTTTCATATTTTGCATACAGTACAGCCAGCGCGGCACAAACATAATCTGCGACTACGCCACGGCCAGATTATTAGTACGCGGCAGCCGAATCGTGTGTTCACGCGGCGTATCGATGTGGCATTCGGCATTGATCCGCGCAACGACGTCAAGTCTGTATTAACCTTGCGTACTTTCGCGGAGTAAATACGCCGCATTCGTACGCGGCAAATCGAGTGAAAAGATATCCACCTACATGTACATACATGTACATGTATATGTAGCGTAGAATTAATTACGCGCAACTGTTAATGTTTCGTTCAATTATCATTATTAAATTTGTAATCCGAAACACACTTCCGAATTTTAATGCTAACGCATCATTTGGCAAAGTCTAGCGTCAAATAAATAGTGCTCAATTATCCTTTGTTTCATAAAAAGCGCGCGAAAATTAGGCAGACATGTAGAACGTTGTTTGGAAAGTTTGGGTGTATTTTGTGTTGTATAAATACATGAACATCACGTTAGGCGTAAATCGCGTGTTCAGTGGAGAGAAAAAACCGCCCCGTTTAGATGTTATTTCATCATCTCTTTAAATAGTAACAAATGTCAAAATGTATTTGATACTTTAGAAAATATAGAAAATGTTTGTGTATCGTAAATATTTACCAGCATTTGCTTTAAAACTGAAATATACGGGATTATCGGGTAATTAGTAGCAATATTAACTGTATAATATGAACAAAACGTGTTTGATGTGGCTTCAAACTGCTAATTTTCTCAGCTTAAATATAATAGCAAAATCAACATGCAATTAATTTATAAATCCACCATATGCTGGAGCCTTGACCATTTGTATGTGCGAAACATAATTACGTGACCTTGTTTATGTGTGAAATACATACACTACGGGCAGGAAACAAACTTAATTGGCCAGACACATTAACTATGCTTACATGTATATGCTAATACAATCCGCGCACAATAAATTTATTATGATTTCAATTATTATTATAATTGTTCTTTCAAAATTTGTTAACTACATGTAACTAATAATTTTAAAAAGATTTTTTTATTTCATGATGAGCATCGACTCAGCATCATGTCGCGGATCGCGGCATGCCTCGGCGGACAGATGGGAAGTTTCAAGGCGAAATGCGACTTGCCGCCGCATACTGATGCGGCTTCAACGACTGGTGCGGCATCGACTTGTTTCGACTTGCCGCCACGGATCGCGAAATCTTTTGTTCCGCTTTGGCTGTACTGTACTTCTGTTCCAACTTAACCCGAATCTATAAACAAGAGCAGGCCAAGTTATGTAACTCTGACTGGCATTTTGACATAATTATGTCCCCATTTATGCTCAGATTATTGAACATTTGGTTAAGTTTTTTGTTTTGGTCCATTTTACTCCTAAAGTATCATAGCTATTGCTTTTAGACTCACTAACTATCATATGGGCACTGTAGTCATGGCAAGTTGCATAACAATTTATATATTCCCACTCAGGGGTTTTTCAGCACTGTCTGCGCCTCCGGACAACGGAGGCACTCCCAAAGCAAACGGACCCGATCCCAAACCGAAATTATAAAAAAAAATCCCAATTTCCAAAAAAAAAAAAAAAAATTTTAGAATGCAGTGTCTTATAACTTGTGTGACTAACCAGTGTTTGTTTTGGTCAAAAATATTTGCTATAAGGTTTTGACTGTTCAGTTCTTATCACAGAGTGTAACTGTAACTGAAAAACAAAACTGCAGTACTTGAATTAACGTTGAACATGCCCAATATTGCATCTGTTTACATAAAAAAAACAAAATAACCAAATAAAAACAAATTTATTTCTTAAACCACTGAATTATTTAAGCATGATTAATTCACAATTTTTTCCCAAATGAGCCGTTTCATCGAAGCAAAAATTCCCAAAATGACCAATTTTGTCGATAAAAAATTCCCAATTTGGCCAGACTCCTTTTCCCAAAATAGGCAGAAAAACCCCTGCCACTTGGAATATGTGTGTATGGGGAGAAACTTAAATCACTTAGTCAATGTGTCTGTCCGTTGGTCTGCATTACTTAACATTTTAAGGCAATTTCGGGGCCGATATTCGGCCCCATTCCCCTCAAAAACGAGTATATATTTTTCCCCCATTTTGTAGAAAAAATCCCCTCCAAAAGTAAAAAAAAAAAAAATTATATTTTTTTTTTAAATAAATGTCTTATGATAAATATACAGGGCTCAACATTAATGGTTGTCCTATTGCCCCTGGCAAGTAAAAGTTCGGTCTGGGCAAGTTATTTTATAATCTAGTTGTCCGCCTGGAAAAGTGCAAAAAAGAACAAACAGCATTTAATTTAGACTTTAATTGCTGTATTAATTTTGTTATATGTTCAAAAATAAAAAAGGTTTTGTGGTGTATCATTTTGGTTTATCAAACAATATGAGGTTTACAGTTGATGTGATATTTCATGTTTGGGCAAGTTGCTTTACATTCAGTGCAAGTAGATTTTGGAAGTACTGGCCCGGTAGGGAAAGTTGGTTTTTCGATTAATGTTGAGCCCTGATACATCTCAAATTTATTTCATAAACAACTAATAAAGTATATAACAATAATTAATATGATTTTGAATTATTATAAAGAGTTATATTAAGTTAGTTTTTCCCAAATTAGTTAATTTAACATGTATTGCATTTTTTTCCCAAAATGGCCAGGGAAAGGCCTGATGTATCTATATTGTGTCAATATTCGTTGATAAAAACATTCCAATTTGGTCCATTTTATTGATAAAAAATTCTCAAAATTTCCATTTTATTGATTTGAAAATCCAAATTAGACTCAAAATGGCTAGGAAAACTAAGACTGTGCATGAAGGCTAAACTGTCTGAAACTAATGTTGAAAAAATAATTGATATATATTTAAGAAAAAGGACAAAGACATTCAGCTGTGAATATTACATTCATGCATACATGTGTATTCATATAATAAATATCATTACATTTAAAAGAGAAAATTTTTAATTTTCCCCTTTTCCTAAAAAACGACGTGTTTTTCCCCTTTAATATGGACGGGCCCCGCCACCATTCCCCTATAGGTGAAAAAAACACTGTTTCCTGAAAACATTTCTTTTCACTCGTACTATTTCAAATACATGGGTGTCTGTTATATATCATACAACAGTCACAACACTCAATAACAAAGGGTCATTAAGTGTTGACCCCATGCACATGCCTATGCAAACTTGATAGCAAACATAGTGGGTTTGAACACTTCTTTCAACACGCCATTACTAAAATGTATTAGAATTGTTCCTATTGGCATAGCTTTCGACACCTTTTTTTCTGATCCAAGCATCTTGCATCTGACAAAGTTTATACTCATGTTGTTAAATGCATTATTCCTGGCTATGGCCTTGGTGTTTCTGAGGTAGACTTTGTGGAGGTGGTGTTTCTCTTTCAATAACTGCTTTATGTCCTCTCATCAAACCAGTCCTTGTGTTTCTTGCCCCAAAGGTGTCTGTGGCTTTCTGAGTAATACCCAATCCAATGCTCTTCCAGAGCATTCACAAAGTCAGCTTGCAGCTGGCAGTCTTTAACTTATTAATGTTCAAAGGTTAAGGGGCCTTCTTTCTTTGCCAATGTTGTTTGGGCTGAATATGTATATTGGGCTTGGTAATGATGAGGCGGTGATCTGTCCAGCATTCGGCAACCGACATTGACTTGGTCACCTGTACATCCTGCCTTTAAGTCTTTCTCAAGATAACATAGTCAATAAGATGCCTGTGTTTTGAGCAAGGATGCATCCATGACATAACTGGTGTGAAGGGGCAAGATAGTGTTTGTGATCAGAAGTTCATGCTCATTACATGTCTGGAGAAAAAGAAGACCATTGCTGTTGCAGTGGACCACTCCATGGTGTCCAAGGACTCCTTCCTAGTCAGTGCCTTCTCTTTTGTTGAAGTCAATTAAACGTTTAGCTTGTCTCAACTTAACATTATTTTATTCTTTTTGTCACCTGTGATGTCTATCATAATGATATACAAATAAAGCGTATTAAGGTTATTATAGGAAATTATAGTTATTAAAGTAATAACATAGTCACTAACATTATTTTGTTGTAAATTAATTTTTAAATGAATGCCAGTAAAGATAAGGTCAGATTAACAGAAGCTTTTCTCGTCGGGGAAAAAATGCGACAATTTTTGGGCCAGTGAAACCCATCCATAATGCTTCAATAAATCATGACCCTGGATTGTATGTAACATGGTTTAGCGGCTGTCTACTATGTTTCAATAAATGATGACCTGGTTTTGGCAACAAGGTGTTACAAACTTTCAAAAAGAATGTTACTTTTTTTTACCTCAAACTGGTACTATGATAATACTGAATGATATGCACAACTTCACTAAAAATAAAAATAATATTGCATAATCTTGAAAATGTTTCTTCTCTATTCACTTAAAATGCCACTTTTCATCGGAAAATTCATACAGAATGATGTGTATTTTGTCAACAAGCATATATCCTCTTTTCCTTTTTATTTAGCCACAAGTTATTTTCAGCCACTTAAAGAGGTATGCTGCCTTTCTTTTACTAAATGAAAACATGTTCCACACTATGAGACATTTTATTAAATATTTAATGTCTTAAAGACACCCAAAGGTAATAAAGTAAGATATCAAGTACTTTAATACTAACATGAAAATTCTTGGCTGGAAACCTAGTAACCCTGATAAGTTCATATCTTCCTATCAATCTGTTATATGTGTCTTGAATCATTTTATCGGAATACATTTTAATATTTGTTATAACTTTTAAACAATTAAATGAACTATTGTTATTGACTTATTAAACCAACATGCTGATTAAAAGGAAATATTTTCTAAATTATTTGCATTTTATATTAAATGCGTTATCAGTGCCTTAATGTTTTTCAAACTATACATAAAATTGTCGACTTTTATCCAAAAAATCCCAAACATTTTTGTAATAGAAGTTTCAAGATAAAAAAGTACCGTAATACAAGTTTTACCAGATATTGGTCATAATTTCCAAAATTATTAAGTGACTACGCTATGGGAATTGATGAACATATCGGATAGAAAGATAAACTAAAATATGATGCATTTTTCTATATTTTATGCACTGAAGTTGAGCCTTAAGGCGTACTTATAACATTTATAGACAGTCACTCAGTTCCTCACCAAATTCAAAGAACTACTACTTGTTATTCATTTGTGTAATGGTATACAACAATTTAGTGTTTTGTGGTCGAATATTTGAGGAAAACATAACAAACGAAAACTTGTCAGCTGAAATGTTTCATGTGGTAACGGAAATTAACATTTGTCGGTTTACGAAAAACAATATGTGGTGGTTTCCGAAAAACAATATGTGGTGGTTTCCAAAAACATGATGGTTGCGCCCAAAGATTTTGGTGTTAGTGAAATTTACTGGTTGATAAATTAATGATGTTGATTCTCATTTGATACATTGGTGATTTCAAGGCTGATAAACTTGAAAAATAAAAGCTATTCTGTCGTTTGGAATATGTCTGTCGATAGATCTGTCCAATCGGTAATTTCCATAACCACTCGTTTAATTGTAGAAGACACAAGTTTGAATCAAAATTCTTATGTTTTACACAAATATTCTACCACTTTTCTTTCTAAATACAAATACATTAATGATTTAAAAGTAATATTTCATGGTTTTCAGCCAGGAACATTGTTTATGACTCTAAAAAAACATAAACTTTTTGGTTTACGATATTTATTTTCTAAATAGCTTGCATGCGGGGATGGCATTGAAAGTTCTGCAAAAAAAATATAAATAACCCTACCTAGTGAATACCTGTAAATTGATATGTATACATTATATATAACTGCTCCTAAAATCTCTGTGTGCAGTGTTTGCATTATTATTTGAAACAACAGATATTTTTAATAAAGCATCAGATTAGGCCGGGGATCAAGGGGGCCGCCAAGGCTGGCTGTGGGTCAAGGGCAACGCCCTGGTAGGGGGTTCAGGGGGGGGGGGCCGGAGAAAAATATGAATATGCAGCAGGGGATTTTATCTGATTTTGGAGAAAGAGCCTGGCCTTTTTTTGAGGGGAAAAACAATGGGCGAAATTCCGGATTTTAAGGAAAAAATCACGCTAAACGCCATATTTTGGAGAAAATAAGGAAAGTCTTAAATAATCAATTCAACATTTTTTGCTGTTTTTAAAACAAATTCAAGGCAACAGATAATTTAATTATGCAATTTGTTATTATTTCTACACTGTATCAGGTTAACTTATGTATTTAAAGTTTAAAAAAAAAAAACTTTTTTTTTAAAGGGGAAAAAAATGAAGTCTGGAGGAAAATTTACCTGCTGAGGGGAAAAAAAATCCGAGGGGAAAAAAAGGCCAGGCCCTTTCCCCAAAATCAGGTAAAAACCCCTGCTCTGAGTTAAATGTCTTAATAGCTGCTTTGATCTCTTAAACAGCGCACAAAAGATAATGAGAACTAAAACAAATATAAAAGATAGTTATTGAACAATAACTAACAATATAAACAGGAAGAAAAATCAACTGTGTTATTTTCTTTCTAACCAGATTAAGCGTTAAATCCAAATTTTTTTTTTTTTTTTCATGATCAGACTCCATGCTGAATTTACGTCAGTTTCTGTTACAAAGCTTTTGATCGGCTCTTTCGTTTGAGACTGACGAATAGTCAACGATATTTTAATAAAAACAGCGCGGTGTGAAATATTTGTGTGACAAGGCTTCTGATTTGCTCTTTGGTTTTGACCAACGAATCGATAAGGATGTTTCATAAAAACGGTGTGGTGTAACACCACTAAATTTTATGTCACTATCAGATAAAAAACAACCGATTTTGTGAGATTTTCAACCGATGATATGGATCGCCAATCAGTTAATAATGAAAACACTGCAGACTGTGTGTGAGTGCAGGGTCAGGCATTTGAAATCGATTGAATTGCTTAAGGCTCGGTCAGACCAACTAACGCAGAGTAAACGGACAAAATATGCAGATTTTTGTTATCCGGTGATGAAATTTACCTGCTCTGCCGCTCAAGACGCTCGCAATCGGTGTGTGAAGCGTAGAAAAAACAAAATGACTGCACAATTAAGTACCGGTGATGTAACGGAAATAAACGTACGTTTAACAGATATGTACCGGATAATTAATGGTCGGCTTACGGATATTACTGTGCGAGTAAGGGACTTCTACCGGATAAAACGGCAGTGTAGCGCATTAGTACTGGACAAAAAGTTCTCCCAACGTGAGAGAAACGGAAAAGTACCGAACATCATCGTAGAAAAAACGGTCATTTTATGTCATGCGTTATGTATATTTTAAGATATCATAATTTCGATTTGCTTTGTTATGCCCCCCTTCGAAGAAGAGGGGGTATATTGCTTTGCTCATGTCAGTCTGTCGGTCGGTCTGTCTGTCGGTCTGTCTGTCGGTCTGTCCACCAGGTGGTTGTCAGATGATAACTCAAGAGCGCTTGGGCCTAGGATCATGAAACTTCATAGGTACATTGATCATGACTCGCAGATGACCCCTATTGATTTGAGGTCACTAGGTCAAAGGTCAAGGTCACAGGTGAAGGTCACAATTACTGGAAATAGGCATTTTAAGAATTTAGCATGGTTCAAACAAGGGAAACAACTACCGTTTATGCATGTTCTTTTTGTTACAGCATTTGCCTCCCTTGTAATATATTTAAATTTTACCAAATGTAAGGCTAACTGCATTTTTGTAATGCATTGTATCAATAACCACCACCACCACCGCCGTCGCCACCGCCACCACCACCACCACCACCACCACCACCGTTGTTCACAGTGACAAAAAACGTATTCACACAATGGCTGCTACTACATCTTATAGCCCATATAGGGGGGCATGCATGTTTTACAAACAGCCCTCGTTTTTAATGCATATGCTTGTTTGTTTCTGTATTATGAATGGTTATGTACACTACGCCATAAATAAAATAAATAAATAAATCTTGGTCAGTCGAACACTTTTATATTTTCTTTCCAATGAAATAGAAGGGTACAACCTCAGTATCATGTGGCAAAGCTTCAGGTTCTGGCAGGTCAAGGTCTCTGTTATCAGCTCCTGCCTTCATGTCTGACTCGTTCCACAAATGCGCAACGGATGAAGCATCACGGCCTCCAATGTCAGCCCAGGCAAACTTGTAGTCAGAATCCACCAGAGCATGCAAACGGAGAAGTACTTCTTGTAGTTAAAATACGTAGACCCGGATCTTGGTGGACATTTGCAGGCAATATGTTTTGTTCTGCCACACTTCTCCCACTTTATAGCTCACCTGATTGCTCAGGTAAGCTTTTCTGACCGGTCTTTGTCATCGTATGTCCGTCCGTCCGTAAACATTTGCTCGTAAACACTCTAGAGGCCACATTTCTTGTCACATCTTCATGAAACTTGATCAAAAGCTTTGCCCCAATAAAATCTCGGCCGAGTTTGAAACTGGGTTGTGCCGGGTCAAAAACTAATTCACTAGGTCAAAAAAAAGAAAAATCTTGTTAACACTGTAGAAGTCACATTTCATGCCCAATCTTCATGTTACTTTGTCAAAATGTTCGTCTTAATGATATGTTGGTTGAGTTCAAAAGTGGTTCCGGTCCGTTGAAAAACATGGCCGCCAGTGGGCGGGGCAGTTTTTCTTTTTTGGCTATAGAGAAACCTTGTAACACTCTAGAAGTCACAATTGTTGCCCAACCATCATGGAAGTTGGTCAAAACATTGGTTTTATTGATACCTCGGACGAGTTTGAAAATGGTCCAGATCGGTGAAAAAACATGGCCGCCAGTGGGCGGGGCTTTTTTCTCTATATGAATATAGTGTAAACATGTGAACACTCTAGAAGTCACATTTTTGGCCCAATTTTCATGAAATTTGGTCAGAACATTTGTTTCCTTGATATGAGAGTTGAGTTTGAAAATGGTTCCGGTCAGTTGAATAACATGGCTGCCAGGGGGGGCAGTTTTCCTTATTTGGCTATAGAGAAACCTTGTAAACACTCTAGAAGTCACAATTGTTGCCCAATCATCATGAAAGTTCGTCAAAACATTGGTTTTATTGATATATCGGACGAGTTCGAAAATGGTCCAGATCGGTGAATAAACATGGCCGCCAGTGGGCAGGGCATTTTTCTCTGTATGTATATAGTGAACATATGTAAACACTTTAGAAGTCACGTTTTTGGCTCAATTTTCATGAAATTTGGTCAGAAGATTTGTTTCCTTGATATGAGAGTTGAGTACAGTTTCGGTCAGTTGAATAACATGGCTGCCGGGGGGGGGGGGGGCAGTTTTCCTTATTTGACTATAGAGAAACCTTGTAAACACTATAGAAGTCACAATTTTTGCCCAATCATCATGAAAGTTGGTCAAAACATTGGTTTTATTGATATCTTGGATGAGTTAAAAAATGGTCCAGATCGATGCAAAAACATGGCAACCAGTGGGGGGGGGGGCATTTTTCTCTACATGTATACAGTGAAAACATGTGAACACTCTAGAAGTCACCTTTTTGGCCCAATTTTCATGAAATTTGGTCAGAACATTCGTTTCCTTGATTTAGAGTTGAGTTCGAAAATGGTTCCGGTCAGTTGAATAACATGGCTGCTGGGGGGGGGGCAGTTTTCTTATATTTATATATAGTAAAAAAAAGCTTGTGAACACGCTAGAAGTCACATTTTTGCCCAATCATCATGAAAATTGGTGAAAAGATTGGTTTTATATGTATCACATAATCAATGCCATAATTATTGCACTTAGATTGTCCAAATTTTCATTATATTATACAAAATCTTTGTAAACACTTTAGAGGTGACAATTTTGTTTCAGATTTTATGAATCTTGGTCATAATATTTATTTTTTGTAAGCAAAGTTTGATGTTTGGTAAGGGGGGTCAACTCAAAATATTGGTCACCAGGTCAAATCTTACAAAAATAAAATCACTCCATATGCCAGAGTTTTGGTTCAATAATGATGAAACTTTACCAGGATGTTTGTCTGGACAATATCTAGGTCAAGTTTGATGTTTGGTAAAGATTGAATGAACCGACTCCTCTCAGGTTAGCGAACTAGGGCCATCTTGGCCCTCTTGTTTATATGTTAGCTGTCCGTTATTATCTGTTGAAAATGCGTTCGGACCAGGACAACTGGACATAAACGAACATCAACTGGATACGTACAGGAGGTGTAACGCACGAGTTCCGAACAAACCGTAAACTAACGTATGAAGACCGAACATCAAACGGAGATCTCTGTCCGTTTTATCGGGTGGAAGATTTTGAACATGCTCAAAACTTCCCAACAGATGGAACGGATGTCACCGGACATCGCCAAACAAGGAGCGTATTCACCGGATATGAAACGAACATTAAACGGATAATAACGGACACGAACAGATAAAATGATTTTATGTGCATTTCTCGTCTGTTACCTCAGTGTGACTGGGCCTTTACATACCTGCCAAATCAATGGAAGCCTTGGACTAGTTGAAATGACTGTAATATGAGACCCATACCTGAAATTTTGTATATAGAATTCACTGATGATCGTCAATTAAAGGGACTTGTGCACACATTTTTGCCTGTTCAGGCCCATGAAGGAGGGAATATATAAGTAAAACTCAGTCATTATATTCCTGTGTTCGTGTGTGTGTGTGTTTGAGAGAATTATGTCTGAATTTGGTATCAGCTCTGTAGCTTACATACCTTCGAGGATTTTAATGTTACTTCATATTATATATTTCCCATGACCTGAGACAATGTGTTGCAAAACACTTCAATAATATGGGTTAAAGTTTAAGGTCATGGTTTAAGGTCATACATTTTTGTTTATAGCATAAACCTGCTTGAAAACATTTTCATTTTAATAAGTTTTATTATTTTAATGACCAGACCATGTGTGGCTTACACATCCTGTGATTCATAAAACATATGATGTCATCTTGCTTGGTCATCAGTCAAGCAAACAAAACCTAAACCATGTAAAAGAAGAATATCGCATTTGTATGTATTGACCTTGCTGTCCAAACTGACCAAGCCAAACAGGTCAATTGCTTTATATAGACGTATATTATTTATATAAATTAAAAGATCTTCATCCTTGAAACAAAACATAGCTTTGACATTTATTGTCTTATTGTCCTCTACAAAGTTTTTTCAAACCATGCCCTTGCGGTCAAAACTGGGCGCGCCTCAGTGATCTCATGATTGATAAAGACCTACAACTTTACAAAATGTTAAGTTCTGGTTGCTATATTGTATTTGGTATGTCACATTGTGTAAGTCTTGAACAAAGTATTTTAGGTCAAAATTGGTTATGCTGCAAGTATCACACAATTTGTATAGGATTAATAAGCATAATAATTGTTATGCCCCCGGATCGAATGATTGGGAGTATATTGTTTTTGGCCTGTCTGTCTGTCTGTCATTCTGTCTGTCATCAAAACTTTAACCTAAAACTTTAACCTTGGCAGTTTTGAAGATAGCAACTTGATACTTGGCATGCGTGTGTATCTCATGGAGCAGCAGATTTTGAGTGGTGAAAGGTCAAGGTCATTCTTCAATGTCAACGGTTAAATATATGGCTTCAAAGTGGCACAATAGGGGGCATTGTGTTTCTGACAAACACATCTCTTGTTAAAACCTTCTTTTAAACTGCGATGTCTACAGCTTTGACATTTGGTATATGACATCAGATAGTAATCCTCTAAAGATATTGTTACAGTTATTACTCCATGTTGCAGTTAAATTGCCGAATTTTGACACACCCCATCACACAGGGGAGTGATCAAGGACATTCTTGGTTCTCTTGTCTCAACCATTTAATCAATTGAATATTGTTTTCAATGATAAAGTTCTGCTTAAAAAGATGTAATATGTATTGCTTAAATAGTGTCTATATTGAGAGGGAAATAATATCCTTATGCTACTGCAATCCTTTCAGTTGACGAAAAATGCAAATAAAATTATAGGAAAGAAAATACAATGTACAGGTTCTATGGCCCAACAAGTTTAAATGATGTTTGAAAGCGATTCAATACACATGAAAAGATTTCAAATAGCTGAGCAAATAATAGTTTCCTCTCCCGCAAATTCCTTTGTTTGAAATAGAAATGTTCAAATAACAGTAAACCTTGGTATACAAGGTTATGCGTAAGTCAACAGTAGTTGAAGTATTTTCAATAAGAAAATTTGCCAATAATTATTGTCTTCTTAAACCACTCAAATAAGAAATGTTACCTTTTCAACGTAATATTGTTTCTTGTTGTGCGATTTGCAAATCATATTGTTGTGAAAATTTAATTTTGACAAAGAAATTCTTGAACTGCATCTTATTGAAATTCATAATTATAACAAGATGTGTTTGTGAAACACAATGTCCCCCTATATGATGTTTGACCTTGTAGAATGACCTTGACCCTTCACCACTCAAAATGTGCAGCTCCATGAGATACACATGCATTTCAAATATAAAATTGCTAGCTTCAATATTGCAGAAGTGACATTACATGAGCAATTTTGACCCATATATTTGACCTTGAAGGATGATCTTGACCTTTCACCACTAAAAATGTGCAGCTCCATGAGATACACATGCATGCCAAATATCATTAGTTGCTATCTTCAATATTGCAAAAGTATTCATAAAATTAGCGATTTGGGCCACATATATTTGACCTCTTACCTTGAAAGATGACCTTGACCTTGACCTCTCACCACTCAAAATGTGCAGCTCCATGAGATACACATGCATGCCAAATATCAAGTTGCTATCTTTAATATTGCAAAAGAACTCATAAATGAGCGATTTTGGCAACATATATTTGACATCTGACCTTGAAGGATGACCTTGACCTTGACCTTTCACCACTCAAAATGTGCAGCTCCATGAGATACACATGCATGCCAAATATCAAGTTGCTATGTTGAATATTGAAATACTGCAAAAGTGTACATTAAATGAGCGATTTTGACACATATATTTGACCTTTGACCTTGAAGGATGACCTTGACCTTTCACCACTCAAAATGTGCAGCTCCATGAGATACATATGCATACCAAATATCAAGTTGCTATCTTCAATATTGCAAAAGTTATTGCAAATGTTAAAGTTGGCGCAAACCAACCAACCAACCAACTGACCAACCAACCAACAGACCAACCAACAGACCAACAGACAGTGCAAAAACAATATGTCCCCCCACTACTATAGTGGGGGACATAAAAACTTTAAAATCAACTCAAGGCTGTTAATTGCTTAAAATATTGTCCTTTTAAAGAATGTTCTGTTGGAAAACCTTTAATAGTGCCTGCAGGATATTTAGAGAATGCTTTGACCTAAACCACAACAAATCGCTATGACATTTTGGTGAAAACAATAATGCTCCGATAACTTTTGAGGGCAACAGGTCAAAGGTCAAGGTCGCTCGAGATTGTCACATTAAATTTTTCTCAGCATATCTTGAGAATTTTCGAGAATTTATAAAAACGGCACTTCTTGAAATATTGATCGCTAAAAACATGCATAAAACGTAAGTGTGAGGCGGGATAAATTGTGTATGAAAAAGTGGTTTCTTTGATTCCAAATGCAGCACCTTATTTTGAGTATTTAGGAATGTTGTTGCTGTTTTAACGTTTGGTTTTTACAGAGTTGACCAGATGTGATGTGTTCTAAACAAAATTGAAGGTTAACAGTCAAATTTATGTCATAATCACTGAGACTTTCAATAGGTTTGAGTACATTTTAAATGAGCAATGTTTTACTTGGCATTAATAGGTTTTCAAATATATAGTCTCCCTAATTGTTACTTTATTACGGTCCATAATTATCTTTCATATATTGATTAGTTTTACAGTCCTTCCTAACATTATAATGTATTGCCTGCCAGGAAGTCCTATAATCATGCAGCCATTGCCGACCGGGACTGATCATTTCAAGCCCAAAAAGGGAAAGTGATGATTATAGACAAAAATTATATTTTTAATCAATATTTTATATTATTATAATAATAAACAATTTAATATCGATATTAACTAATGCACTGATAAATAAATCAACTCAACTATTCCTAATCTAATAATGTACTTCTGAGAGCTTCACTTTATTATTCCATTAAGAGCAAGTTTGTAATTCAAGTAAATAGATGTTTTTGTGTTTATTATTATGCTTCCCTTCGAAGAAGAGGGGGGTATTTGTTTTGCACCTGTCGGTCGGTCGGTCGCTTGGTCCGTCCGTTGGTCCATCCACCAGATGACCCCTATTGCTTTTCAGGTCACTAGGTCAAAGGTCAAGGTCACAGTAGCTAAAATTGTAAATGGTTTCCAGATAATAACTCAAGAATACTTATGCCTAGGATCATAAAACTTCATAGGTACATTGATCATGACTGGCAGATGACCCCTATTGATTTTCAGGTCACTAGGTCAAAGGTCAATGTCACAGTGACTCGAAATTGTTAAATGGTTTCCGAATGATAACTCAAGAATGCTTACGCTTAGGATCATGAAACTGTATAGGTACATTGATCATGACTGCCAAATGACCCCTATTGATTTCAGGTCACTAGGTCAAAGGTCAAGGTCACAGTGACTCGAAACAGTAAAATGGTTTCCTGATGATAACTCAAGAATGCTTATGCCTAGGATCATGAAACTTCATAGGTACATTGATTATGACTGGCAGATGACCTCTATTAATTTTCAGGTCACTAGATCAAAGGGTCAAGGTCACAGAAACTGGAAACAATAAAATGGTTTCCTGATGATAACTCAAGAATAATTAGGCCTAGGATCATGAAATCTCATAGGTACATTGATCATGACTGGCAAATGACCCCTATTGATTTCAGGTCACTAGGTCAAGGTCAAGTCACAGTGACAAAAGCATATCACAAAATTGCTGCCACTACAACTTACAGCTCATATGGGGGGCATGCATGTTTTACAAACAGCCCTTGTGTATGTTAGGTAACTGTAACGCTTGTGTTGTTGTTGACAGTTTTCGGGAATTTCACAATTACCTGTGTCAGTGTTCTGCCATGAATCTTTACTGTTTGGGACAGGGACCCTTTAAGGTTAAAAAAGTGGGGACAAAAGGGAAAATCTGGGGATACAGAAATATATTTGAATCAGATTTAAATTTTCAGAAACTATTAATTTACATTTACTTGAAATCTTAAACTTGATTGATTTCTTCTTACAGCCAGTCAACACATTCCAGATGTAACATTCTAATTCAAACTTGAACATTTTAAAAACTTTCAAACAATTGTCAACATATTGTACAGAACTCTAAACAGATAAATGGTCATTGACTCAGCATG